>NW_026571207.1:37724669-37759669 GCF_026225935.1 Boleophthalmus pectinirostris
AAACAACACACACACACACACACACACACTCACACATGTAGCTTGAGAACAAAATGCAAAACCATTTGCTTGTTGCTTATTTGTGTTATTTTGTGTTTTTATTAGGTAGTCAAGGGGGGGGCAATTGTTGTCAAGGTGTCCGCCCTAACTATAAAATATAATAGATATAATCCTTTAACCCTGCAGAAGATCCTTCCTCTTTACACTTTTGGTACCAAGTCCAAATTTGTTTTGCCAGTTGAAGTTTTTCCAAATGTTGCACAGAAGCTGCAGTGTTGGGTGACTGTGTGCAGCAGATTCAAGACATAAAATGACTTCAACCTGAAAACAGAACAAAAAATAAAACATTAAATATAAAATCTTGATCTGTGTCTATACATTCTGTGAAACATTTAGGTTATTTCAACAAGAACTGCCAAAATTATTGACCTGTGAAAAAATGTCAGATATGTATTTAGCTGTGGATGGATGTCAGTGACAACATGTTAAATGACATGTTAAAAAGTAAACAAATAACATGAATGCTTCAAATGAGAAAACTTCTGTGTTCAGAAAGAAGAGAAATGTTTGTGTGTCAGTGCTAATGCTAAATGTGAGGCATGATAAATATTAAAGCAACACTACAAACTGAAGTATTTCACATATATAAAAAATATTATTATTAATTATTATTATTATTATTATTATTATTATTATTATTAGGTAGTGTTAATTTAATGAATTAGAATCGTAATAGGTTCTTTATTTTATGTTTTAATAAAAAGTGATGTGAGCTGGTGAGCTACTGTGCACACAGCCTTTTGTATGTGAACTACTTAAAAACAAAACAAACAAACAAACCAAAAAACCTCTCTTTTCAGGTCTCAACACTGAAATGTCTCGCCATTTCTTTCAAGTCATAGTGTGGAATTGCCTCTGCTTTTTTGTCACGTCACATACATAATTCAGAGTTATTCAAACACAAATTCAAAGCTTCTTAAAATAGGTCATTTATTTCATTCCCCAAGGATATTTCCTGAAAACCCTTTAAACATAAACGCCTCCCTGACACTGCCCCCTGCTGTTCCCCCTCAGATGAACACTGGCTGTCTGCTGGATGTACATGTTATTCCCTCCTCGTCCTCGGCCGTACACATTTACTATGCAGCATCCATCCCATATTGAGACTAATTTGCACTGGTTGGAATCCCGACAGCACTAATGTATCCACGCTTTCTCATATTATAAAATGAACAGAGCAATCAAACCCCCAGAGAGATAAAGGGAGAGGATATGAAAAATACATCATTTACACAGAAGACATATGGCAGAGGAAGACGGATCACAAACACACAGAAGCCAGTGTGAACCGAACACGCTTTAATGAAACATGATCTACACCGTGTACATTTGTGCTTAGAGACATCTCACTGTGGAACAAGAAGCACACGAGGGCTCCTAATGATAGAAAATGTGACGAATAATATATTTATTACATGAATTGATGTCTTACTTTGCTCTTCATGGCATTTTCTTTCCAAATAAAATCGTGAATGAAGCAAATTAAAGCTTTAAAGGTCTTACATTACTCAAAATTCACTCTTGTGGGCTATAAGTCATGTTCTAATGTCGTTTCCTCATCACACACAGACCTGCAGTTGTGTTTTGTTTCATTCACATGTTTGAGTAAACTTAATATATTAGTCTGTCTACATCTCCAAAGCTCAAAATAAAGTCAACAGCTCCTTCTACCTTTTTTGTTCAATAAAGATTGGCAATTCCAGGACTGAAATGATCCAAATGATTCTAGAAGTGTCTGGAGATTAGAAATACAGTGGAACACACATTACCACATGACATCACAAAGTGGAACCGAGTGTTTTCTGTTTGAAAGAAGAACTCAGTCTGAATGTGCAGGGTTTGTGTGTTAAACATGTGTGAATGAAACAAAACACAGCTCCAGGTTTGTTTGTGATGACGGGAAACAGATCAGAAAACAGTACAATACATGTCCTTTAAAGATTTAGAAGTGGATACCTATTAGGGTGACCATATTTCCATTTGTGAAAACCCGGACACCTTACACCCAACAGTGAGTCCTGTTTCAGTTCTGGTTTAGTCCTAGTTCAGTCCTGGTTTAGTCCTCCTCTTCAGTCCTGGAATCAGTCCTGGGTTAGTCCTGGTTTAGTCTTAGTTCAGTCAGTGGCGTAGGCAGCGCAAAAGTTTGATATAATCTCGGGTTAACTGGCAGGTGCGGTCCTGCACTAGGGGTCTCCAAAAATGGATCCGTGCAGGACTCTGCGCTGTAGGGCTCTATTACAGAATAAAAGAATCTTTGGTTCGTTACGAAGGAGGAAAATGACAAAAGGACGACAGCAACAATAAGTTTTAAGAAGGATGCAAAGACGGGTGTACCTCTCCTGTCTTAAAAAAAAGTGTATAAAGTGTGAGCTGAGGGGTTTTACAGACTTAAAACAGATAGAATCATTGTAAAATATAAAGTTGACTATTGCAGGTTATTTTTAGAACATAACCTCCATGATAAACGAGGGACACTGTACTCTCACCTCCCAACCTGTGCACATGGTCTCCCACTTGTCCCGACCGGGCCGGAAAACAGACAATTTCTGGTACAAGTCATTGTTAAATGTGCCTTTTGTTTCGGCGTGTTGCAGACTGACTGACTGTTTGTGTTTGCTCGCTCCTTCTGAGTCACAGAGAACTAAGAGAGACGCTCAGTTTAATGCCCCCAATGAACAGTAATGAAAACCCAGACATTTGCATCACTTAAAAACAAAAAACGGACGCCCCGGACAGGATGCAAAATACGGACATGTCCGGGGAAAAACGGATGTTTGCCTATACCTATACTTCTGTTCCCTGCTGCCGCTGTTCAATTCTCATTCTTTGGTGCAAGGAACAGCTGCACTGGGGAACAAAGGTCCTGTGTTTCCCCACACCAAAGAATTGAGGAACATCAGGACATGTTTGTTCAGAAAGTTCCCGGTGTTCCCCATGTTCATGTAACAACCAACATTTGTTATTTTAGGCCATTAATTAGCCTAATAATTTTATGGCAATAGCCTATTCAATTGATTCAACTTAAATAAAATGAGCTGAATTTAGCTCAGTGTGACAAATGCTACGGTGGGACTAGATTCAAACCAGAGTCCTGGCCCAGCTGGAGCAGCTCTGGTTCATGCCGAGCTCAGATGGGGAGTGGGGAGTGATGTTATGGACCTCGGCCTGAGAAGAGCTTTAACCAGGAAGAACCAAGTGCATGGAGGACGGTCAGATCATTCAGAACAAGATATAATGAACCAGAGTGGATCTACACATCTGTCCACTTTGTATCACCTCGGCACCAGCTGCAGTCCTCGAGCACGGAGGACAGACAAGCCGCCTGGACCTGCAGTCCACAGTGCATTCTCTCTTTCCTCTTATGAATCCAGTGCACAGACGACAACACAGAACCAGTCAGACCCAGTCCCTTGCACACTGGTCTTACTCGCCCCTGTCTGGAACCAGAACATGGAGGTTGGAGCCTCCGGACCATCTGACCAACACGCTCGGAGGACGGCACAAAACCAAGGACCGGACCCTCTCTTTACCGCTGTTGGCTGCTGAGTTGTGTACAAAGTTTTCGGTTACATGCTGCTGTTTTACAAGTTCATGACGATAAGTTGATGAGGACGGCTCACGGTGTTGACAGGGAACATCAGGACCTTTGTAACTGGAGGTACCGATGTTCCCCTGGGGAACAACAGTAACGGGGAACATGGGGCTATCATCTGAAAACTGAAAATCTGAAAAAATGCAAAATGTATTTAAAGAGCACATTTCCAGGAGCCTGTGATCCACACAAGCGTTCATGGTGTTGTTTAGGAGATTCTGACTGTATTTTCTATGCAAATGTGAATCTAGGTGAGGTGACTGGGCTATACAAAAACAAAAATAAAAAGTTTCCACATTACACATTTAAAAAGTTACACATTCCCAGCTCTCTATGTTTCATTATTGTGCATGGGTAACAAGTATGTCAGAGGTTCCTGTGAGGATACATGTAGATTCTTATTTTAGCGGCTCTCTGGAATGCACAGACAGCTGCACTGGTTCATCTCGTGCCTCAAAGCACCGCTCAGAGCAGAATCATGCAGCGTCGTGTGACATAAGGAACAAAGAGGAACACAGGCTGATATCAGAGAGAACATGGATCCAAGCGGGAGGGAGGAAGAGGAACCATGACAGAGGAGGAAGAGCAGAGGAGGGGGCTGGGATCAGTTTAAAGGTCTTATATTACACAAAATGAACTCTTGTGAACTAAGAAACTTTTTGGTTGGGGGTCTGTCACCTGCTTGTTTCTATGGAGATATCATTGGTTTGCTTGGAATGTTCCACAGTGTGACATTAAACAGATCTACCTTACATTTATTCAATTACAGATGGTTTTACAGCTCAAAAATCCCTAGAAAAACAGGGATTGTGACTGTGAACGGGATCACCTCTCCACAGATCTACTTGTAACCTGGTCTAGTTTGGTCTCCATGAAGATAGAAACATTCCGGATGAAGCAATACCAACCCTCCAACAGAAAAGTTACACAATGCAACTTTAAGTCATGTTACAATGTTGTTACCTCGTCAAAAATAGTCCTGGAGTTGTGTTTCGTTTCATTCACATGTTTGAGTAACACTGCATTATTTATCTGTTTACAAATCCAAAAAAAGTATAAAGAATAAAGAATATATCTCCAAAGCTCATCACCTTCTGATGTCATGAAGGCATAATTATATAAATGCATGTATAAGAAAAAATGACAAAAAATTAATAATAAAATAAATAAATAAATTACATATTATTATTATTATTATTATTATTATTATTATTATTATTATTATTATTATTATTAATAATAATAATAATATGTTTACATTTATTTACTTTTTGTTCAGTAGAGATCGGCAATTCGAGAACTGAAATCATCCAAATGATTCTAGTTAAGCTGTATGGAGTTTAAAAACACAGTGGAGCACTTCCTGTATTACCATGGGGTCAAGTCAAGTGGTAACGGAGGGAAACAGGGGCAGATTTTTGACATTCAAATGTCTCTTATTCAGAAACTAGAGGGACTATTGAAATAAGTAAAGTATCAGAATGTAGGAAAGAGTTACACTCCAACAGGGTCAAGTTAAACCTGTGATATTCTTTCAAGTTGTTGACAAAAAATTTTAAAAACTCATGTTCAGTAACGGAGGGAATGAAATATGCAGCACTTTTTGGGCAATAAATCCAAACAGTGATAACTCTTGGTTCTCACTTCCATATCCTTAACAAACTGGTTTGAATATTTGCTTCATATAGTTTTCTACCATATGGTACAAGATTAGATTGAAAAACCTCTTACTTTTTGACTCATGAGATTTTTTATTAAGAAAGGTCATGGTAACGGAGGGAAAAGTAACGGAGGGAAAATTGTGCAAACAAGTAGAAGGTGCAGGATTTTACATCATTTGTCAACTTTTTTCTTCTGAATACTTTAATATTTCTTCAAAATGAAAGGAAACTATTTCTATAAAATATGTCAGTGCTTCCAAGCAAATTTTTATCATTTTCAAATACATAAAAAAAAAAAATCATGTACCTTCATCAACAGTTCAAAGATGGAATTTGGGAAATAATTTTTGTTCCATGTTTCATACATGGTCTGTTTAAAACATATGGAACTTTAGAACCAAAAATGGTACAGAAAAAAGGTCAACAGTTTCATAAACTAGAGTACATATGTATCTGTTCAATACATTTTTATATCAGATGCATTAACTTGAATTTTTGGCCTTGTTGTTTACTTCTGCTTGACCGGGCCCCATGACATCACAAGGTGGAACAGAGTGTTTTCTGTTTGAGAGAAAAAGCACTGCCTACACTGTACAGGTTTGTGTGTTAAACATGTGAAACAAAACACAACTCCAGGTCTGTTTGTGACGAGGAAACTACATGAGAACAAAGATTAGAAAAAAACATATTATGATCCCTTTTAAAGTGAAGTTTAGAGAATAAATAAATGGCATATTTTGCTGCACTTGTTGCATTCTGGTCCATCTGATTTAAAATGAGCTGAAATATTTTTCTTGATCTGAGAAGTTGTAAGTTGTTGAGATGTATTTATGGATTATTTATTATGTATTTATTCACCCCAGAGCTGTTTCTGCTATACAACTCAGCACACACATCCTGCGAACACGTTTGGCAAGCATGATTTTCAAAGTGCGTCCTCTTTAGAAATCTCAGCTTTCAAACGCTCTGCACAGGTCGTGAAACGCTGATGGAAAAGTGTCGTTTTGAAGTTCAACATATTTTTCACAGTGACATAAATGAGACAGGTTTGGGGTTAGAATGCTGATATTGAAGGTGGATTACGTACTCGCACTTTCTTTCATACTAAATAATAGAGAAGTGTCTTGTTCAAGGACACACAGGCAGATATGGAGATGGTACAGCTTTGCCTCCATGGATTCGACCTGTAACTTGACCTGGTACTAAGGAACATTGAATCCTCAACCAGAAAAGTGACACATTACACCCACCCACGTGCCATTAAGAAACGATTAAAGAATTGTGAATATGCTTCAAACCTTTTAAAATTCCTTCACAAGATTTTGGTTCTGTCATAATCCAAAGAACTAAGATTTAAAAGTGCTTAATAGTGTTGGCGTCAAGACCGCACAAATCGAGACCAAAACCAGTCCGCGACCACAGGGTCCCGAGACCAGGACCTCTGAGGGTCAAAACCGAGACCACAGCCCATGGAGACCAAAACAAGACCATCTTTGTCATTTTCTACATTTATTTGTATTTTACAGTTATTTTGGCACAATTATATCAATGTTTTTTTTTTTTTTTTATAAATCCATCTCCATTTGATCTGATAAATGCTAATTTAGGAATAAAATAAGCCAAGCAAACTGCACTGCACTGAAACACTCTGCGACCTTCACCCACAGTTTGAGAAGCTCTTCTTTAAGAAAACTTCCACTGACACTTTACACAAAACTGCTTCAAGTCCGTAAGAACAAATGGGTAAGATTTTTAAACCTGCTTTTTCAAGTTCCTAACTGGGGTTACATTCTCTTATAGGTTTTACAGTGGGATTTACCAGCCTTTACACATTTGCCAAATGCACATCGTGCCAAATACAGATGAACTGTACACTTTTATTATTCAAACTTCAGCCACATGTGGCAGTAGATCTGCTCTGTGCTGTAGACCTGCTTTGTGCAAACACTGTAACATAAATTTGGATTAGTTTTTGTTTCGTGTTTCGTCTTGCTCTTCTAATCAGCGCATTGAGGAGGGAGGTTATATGTGCACTATACGCGAGGAGGAAAGAGTGCATGAAAAAGCGAGGAGTGGCGCGCTGATGTGAGGCAGATGAACAGGCAGGATGTTTTAAAAACTTTAACCTGCCCTGCGATACGCTGGTACATGAGGGCACACGCTGTTGTGGACAAACTGTGCGACGGAGGGTGTGTGATGATGTGCCGCAGTGGCCACGGACTCCAGACGAGCGCACAGGCTGCAGTGAGAAGCACCATGAGTCCATAATGAAATATGATCACACTCAACGAGTGTCAGAGCTCGAGTCCAAGACAAGACCGAGTCCAAGCGCCTTCAAGACAAGACCAAGACGGTAAAAAAAAGTGTTTAGTAACAGTTATTTCTTCATGTAATCTGCACAGACATGGAGTAAAGGATCATGGTCTATGTAGTTCCCTCTGTTTTTTTTTTTTTTTTTTAGCTATTGCTGCACCATATTTAAGAAAGAAACTTTGACATATTGTGATGGCCCACGATATTATTGTGAGACTTTTGATGATACGATATCAAGATATGTTGGTTATTGCTGTTATTGGGCCTGGTCAAGCAGAAGTAAACAACAAGGCCAAAAATTCAAGTGAATGCATCTGATATAAAAATGTATTGAACAGATACATATGTACTCTAGTTTATCAAACTGTTGACCTTTTTTCTGTACCATTTTTGGTTCTAAAGTTCCATATGTTTTAAACAGACCATGTATGAAACATGGAACAAAAATTATTTCCCAAATTTCAAAGACCTGCAAATCATGTCAATAAATGGATGTATTTCATCATATCTTGTGTTATTCCATCTTTGAACTGTTGATGAAGGTACAAGATTTTAAAAAAAAAATGTATTTAAAATGATACAAATTTGCTTGGAAGGACTGACATATTTTATAGAAATAGTTTCCTTTCATTTTGAAGTAATATTAAAGTATTCAGAAGGAAAAAGCGACAAATGATGTAAAATCCTGCACCTTCTACTTGTTTGAACAATTTTCCCTCCGTTACTTTTCCCTCCGTTATCATGACCTTTTCTTAATAAAAAATCTCATGACTCAGAAAGTAAGAGGTTTTTCAACCTAATCTTGTACCATATGATAGAAAACTATATGAAGCAAATATTTTAACTTTACTCTCCAACTTGACCCTGTTGGAGTGTAACTCTTTCCTACATTCTGATACTTTACTTATTTCAATAGTTCCTCTAGTTTCTGAATAAGAGCTGTTTGAATGTCAAAAATCTGCCCGTTTCCCTCGTTCCCACTTGACCAGACCCTTTTGTTACATCTCTGCTGCTTGATAACAGGCCATCAAAACACAGCTCCATGTGCGTTTGTGAGGAACACAATGCTAACCACATTCTAACATGCCTAAAAGCTCACAGGACTTCATTTGGCATAATATAGGAAGGAGCTTTTGGTGCAGACGCTGGTTAAATGTCCGTGCATGTGCGTCTTGTTTGACTGGGCCTGTGGCGTGAGTGAGCTCTGACCTTTTGACAGGCTGAATGGTGAAATGTTGGAGGAGCTGACGTGATGTACAACCTGCACCAGGAGTCAATGTGAGACAGACACGCTCCATCCATCACTTTAGTCTGTCCCCACACAAGTACAGCACCACTGTGGGCTTTTGTACTGTTTGGGTTTATGTTTTTCAGTATAGCAGTAAAAGGAGCTGTTAACATGAAAACTGCCACTGCATGACATCACAAGGTGGAATAGAGCATTTGGAGCTTTGGAGATGAAGACAGACTAATAATAAAGAATTACTCAAAGATGTGAAAGAAACAAAACACAACTCCAGCTCTGTTTGTGAGGAGGACAACATTATAACAGGACTTAAAGGTGCACTGTGTAACTTTTCTGGGGGAGGGTCTCTCAAATGTTTTTCTCCATGGAGATATTATTGCTTTGATTGGGATGTTTCACAGTATGGCATTAAACCTGTCTATCTTCATGGAGGCCAAACCAGACCCCGCTCAGTCAGAACACCTGTTTTTCCAGGTATTTCTGAGCTTTAAAACCTCCTGTAATAGGTGAGTTTCATTGTTGATAAAAGCGCGTGTTGCATGCTGGGAATTATTTTGGTCGGCGGCAAGAAACATTGATTCAACATGACGGACGGAGCGAGAAAGCACGTAAAGGGTATTGATCCCGGTTATTTCTCCACTCTAACGGCAGAGGACCCAAGACCATTTGACCAGAAATTGGTCATAAACATCGACGGAGCCAAATCACCCTTTTCAACCCCGAAAAAAGGTGGAACAAACCAAATTTCTGGTCAGGAATCACCAACTACCTGGACAAATATTCACTTGGGTGATATCCACAATGACTTGGTGGAAACTCCTGGGCCATTCACAGCAGAAAAGATGAAAATCTCCAAGAGTCTCGATGTGTTGTTGAACTTGTTGGAGTCCACGGTTTGTTAGGATCTTCTACGTTTGTTCTGCGAATGTTTAAAAGTCGTTTAATTCACCGTTAGCGGTTCTTTTCACTCAGAATACGAAAAAGACATTTTCCTTCTTCCGTGCTTCTATTTGTGCATCCGATAATGCAGCAGGAATTTACCATTATCGGGAGAAATACGCGAGGTTAGGCACTGTGTTTGACCACTATTGTGTTTCTTGCCTCCGACCAAAATATTTCCCAGCATGCAACGCGGGCTTTTAATAACAATGATGTCAGCTGAAACTCGCCTATTGAAGAAGTGTAAGTCAGAGCTGAATGAAATAGTTCGGAATTCAAATATTCTTTAAATAGTTCACATGGAAATAATAATTCCAAATTGAGGTTTACATGGAAAACACGTTAAATCGTCTTTATTTAAATCCGCTCAGCGTCTGGGGGAGGGGAAGGTTCTGATTGGACAGAGACATGAACGTATTCATGTCGACCGGAAGAAAACACACACTTCAGCTGCTCCCGGCTTTTCTGTCATCTCGGTTTGTCGTTACTCCACGGACACAAACACCATCCAAACTTTTTCCGCAGAGGTCCTAATGATAATTGTGAAGCAGCAGCTGAAGAATTGTCTCATCACACTTTACGTCTGTCGGCTGAGGAGGAGAAGGGAAGAGTGTCGGAGAAGGAGGAAGAAGACAAAGTGAGTGTGAGGCTGTTCTACCTCAGCCCACTCCCACATCCCGCTCACAAATCCAAAGAGACGTGGAGGAAAGTCCGAAGACACGACTGGTGGAGCCAGATCGAGTCAGAAAAGCGACACAAAAAGCATGAACTGAACGACTGACATTATTTTTAACAAGAATAAATGTTTACATGATAAAGGAATAAATTAATTTGCCTTTAAAATCAGAATAAACCACCACTTACTTCAGAAATAAGATTAATTCCAAATAATCATTTTCATTAGGAATGAAGTGTTTATATGGACCTTTTAAAGCAGAATTCATGTTTTTTTCAGAATTAAAGTTCTCATGTAAATGTGGAACATTCCAGGCAGAGCATCGACATCTCCATAAAACCAGGACTGAACCAGGACTGAACCAGACCAGGACCAGACCGGGACCAGACCGGGACCAGACCGAGACCAGACCGGGACCGAGACCGGGACCGAGGGACCGAGGGACCGAGACCGGGACCAGACCAGAACCAGACCGGGACTGATCCGGGACCAGAGCGGGACCATACTGGGACCAGAGACTGGGACCAGAACGGGACCAGAGCGAGACCAGAGCGGGACCAGACCGAGACCGAACCGGGACTGAGACCAGGACCAGACCAGGACCGAGACCGGGACCGAGACCGGGACCGAGACCGAGACCGAGACCAGACCGGGACTGAGACCGAGACCGGGACCAGACTGGGACCGAGACCGGACCAGACCGGGACCAGACCGGGACCAGACCGGGACCAGACCGGGACCAGACCGGGACCAGAGCGGGACCAGACCGGGACCAGAGCGGGACCAGACCGGGACCAGACCAGACCGCCGGGACCAGACCGGGACCAGAGCGGGACCAGACCGGGACCAGAGCGGGACCAGACCGGACCAGACGGACCAGACCGGGACCAGAGCGGGACCAGACCGGGACCAGACCGGGACCAGACCGGGACCAGAGCGGGACCAGACCGGGGCCAGAGCGGACTCCGAGTTTTGACTCTGAGCCTCCGCAGGGTTTGAGCCTCTCGTCTGGTCCCGGCCTGGTCTCAGTCTCGGTCTCAGTCCTGCTCTGGTCCCGGTCTGGTCCTGGACCTGGATCAGTCCTGGTTCAGTCCGTACGCGGAGCAAAAGTTCAGCATCGCAGTCACGGAAGTCACGTAAACGTTATCCGTTTGTTTTTTCCATTTTTCATTTAAACACAAAATTGAAAACTGAAAAAAACGAATCGTTATCCGTTTTTTCATTTTGGTTTTGGAGACAAATAACGAAGGAAACTGTTGTTTTTTCATTTTCTTATTTTTGGTTTTATTTTGAAAAACAAATGAGCAAATGATACAGGGATTAACCCCAACCTAAAGTTTCCATAGAGCCCCTTTAGCTACAGACAGTTTTGGACCAGGCTCCTGAAGTGCCCAGAGTCCGTTCCTGTTCTGTATTTGGATTGATCAGAACATATTCTCTGTTTACAGTTTGGTGCTTTCATATTTATGTTTTTGTGTGTTATTTAGTAAAGCAGGGCCATATTTTCACTGACTGTTCAACCAGCTTCACTTTCTCCATGCTTCACAAAAACCTGCCGGGACTCTGCAGACATGTACCGCTCGGGCTCTTCAGGTTCAGCGTAAAGTTGAAGAAACAGAGGCTCTCAGGGGTGTTTTCTTTCAGATCGGAAAATGCTGGGGTTGATTAAAATCTCGCCTGAAGGGTCCATGGGCAAGACACTTCACCCACATTTCCCGCAGAAGAGATGAAAAGTCTGTGCTCCTCAGTCGCACTGGTAAATGCAGCGTCTCTGGCTACAGCTGCCCTGGGACAGACTGTCGGAAAAGTGGCTGTCGATCTCAGTCAATTAATAAATGAAACTAAGGACATTGTAATTATTCACTTTTTTTTTGTCATCACAAACAGACCTGGAGTTGTGTTTTGTTTCATTCACACACGTTTAACACACAAATCCTGCACATTCAGGCTGAGTTCTTCTCTCAAACTAAAAAAAACAACAACTCTGTGATGTCATGTGGTAATACAGGAAGTGCTCCACTGTGTTTTTAAACACCTCACACCTTCACTAGAATCATTTGGATCATTTCATCCCTGGAATTGTCCGTGCTGAACTAAATGCAGTGTTGGGGAGTAACAGATTACATGTACCAGAGTTACATAATCAGAGTACAAATTATGAGTAACTGTATTCAGTTACAGTTACTGGTTCAGTGAGTGGGAATTGGATTACAGTTACTTTGTTGAAATAAATCCTCTTTTCACATTTTGGGCTAAATCCCTTTTTTTTTTTTTTTTTCTTTAATTCCACTCATTGCCAGAAACTAAACCAGGTCTAAACCAGATGTAAACCAGGACTATACCAGGACTAAACCAGGTCTAAAACCAGATCTAAACTAGATCTAAAACAGGTCTAAATCAGGTCTAAACCAGAACTAAACCAGGACTAAACCAGGTCTAAACCAGGTCTAAACCAGGACTAAAACCAGGACTAAACCAGGTCTAAACCAGGTCTAAACCAGGACTAAAACCAGGACTAAACCAGGTCTAAACTAGATCTAAACTAGATCTAAACCAGGTCTAAAAAAGGTCTAAAACCAGGACTAAACCAGAACTAAACCAGGACTTAAACCGGATTTAACAGGATTTAACTTGTCTCCTCGTCTTCTATCAATAATATTTTTTAATACGGTCAAGTAAAGACTGGACTTTACATTGTCTTTTATCAGACAAAACATCTTATGTGAAGATTTCCTCGTCTTTGCTTCTCTACAGTAAATCAAGTAATCCAAAGTATTCAGATTACTTTACTCACTTTAAGTAATTTAATGGATTACATTACAAACTACATTCTGGTGTATGTAATCTGTAATCTGTAGGAGAATACATTTTAAAAGTCACCTTCCCAACACTGACTAAATGTAAAAAGTACAGCAGGAACCTTAACACTAAAAGTGAAAAAATGCATAGCACACTCCCATGACAGACAGATGTCTGACATGTTTCACAGTATGGCACTAAACCTTCAAACAGACCAAGTCACAGTCATAACACCTGTTTTTCTAGATATTTTTGAGCAATAAAACCACCTGTAATGTAATAACTTTAAGGTAGAGTTGTCATACTGGCCACGTTTACATAAATAAAATAAATTATTCTGAATTAAATAGTTTGGAATTAAAATATTCTCCTTTGAGTTTACATGGAAATAATCATTTGGAATTAAGGTTTACATGGAAAACACGTTAAATAGGTGGGTTTTGTCACAGGGCTACGTTTGTCAGCACGCAAAATCAGATGGAGGCAGGAAGTGAACTGACTGGAGGAAAATGCCGATGTGTTGTGTCGTTTACGGCTGTGCCAATCGTTCTAACCGAGAGAAGGAAAAACGATTTTTTTAAAGTACCAAATATAGTCGTCCACCAAGGTCAGAAATGGGAAAAGTTGACAGAACAACACCGTAAAAAGTGGATTACAAACCTGTTTGCGGTCGGGAGGAGCAGAATCCACAAATGCTCGTGTCTGCAGTGACCACTTCTACAAAGGTTTGTTACAAAGATAAATTGTTTTTGTGGTTTACCTAAACATAAACGAATCATTAACGACTAACGGCTAACGACGTTTGTTGACATTAAATAGTTGGATAGATCATTTACTGCCGATACACTGCAGTTTTTCCATAACAGTCTATACACATAAAATAAGAGAAACACTCAACCTGGTGAAGACCAAACGATAATCATCATTTATTCATTTTGCAAGGTTGTGGACCCATCCACTGACAAAAAAAGTGACATGCCTCCAAACTTTTGTACACCTTCATCTGTTGTCTGGTGTAGAACGATGTCTGGAGAACTAAATAGTTCGTGATCTCCTCTGCCTCGATTGTCGGCAAATCTTTTACTTTGGTTGAAAATTTTCTCATAAGATCAGGGTCACGTACTTTTGTCTTGTTACTGGCTCTAAATCCTTACAATAAGAACTCTTCTCCATATCTGTGTTCTCCAGAGCCGTGTTTGTCGTGTTTGTCTTCACTTCCTGCCCTCCACCTGAAATTCGCGCATCATCGTGATCACGTGACTGAAACCCTCCTATTGCCATTATTTAATTCCACTCAGCGTCTGGGGGTGGGGAAGGGTTTTGATTGGACAGGGACACCCACGTATTTACGTCAACCAGAAGAAAATATGGTTGAAATCTACAAATATGTGGCTACTGCAGAGGAGCACCATCAGACATAAAAACATGAAGTATCCTGTGGCGGCTCATTTTGTGGATTTCAACCATCCTGTCTCTTCCTTAAGATATACTGAGGCATAGAACATGTGGAGCTGCCCCCTAGAGGTGGGAATCTGGAAATGCTCCTGTCAAAAAGAGACACTTCTGGATTCACCAACTTAGACTAAACTCCACATTAAGTCCGTGAGGAGAGAGAGTCTTATGATGTTTTTTTCTGACATGGCCAAACTATTTTTATATTTAACAGAATATTTTTTTGTAAATATCTAATTGTTTCTTGGTGTTGTATAGTGAGCTGATCTCACTGGGTGACCTCACTTTGGTATCTCCCATTTGTTGGATATGAGCACCTGGGCTGGCAACCATCTTGTGTACTGTGGTCCAAAGCGGAGCATGAGATTGACAGGCGGATCGGTGCAGCGTCTGCAGTGATGTGGTCGCTGTATCGAACCGTTGTGGTGAAGAGGAGCTGAGTCGAAAGGCGAAGCTCTCGATTTACCGGTCAGTCTTCTTTCCTCCCATCACCTGTGACCATGAGCTCTGGGTAATGATGGAAAGGATGAGGTCGAGGATACAAGCAGCCGAAATGAGTTTCCTTACAGGGTGGCTGGGCGCTCCCTTAGAGATAGGGTAAGGAGCTCAGTCACACGGGAGGAGCTCGGAGTAGAGCCGCTGCTTCTCCATGTCGAGAGGAGCCAGCTGAGGTGGCTCGGGCATCTGTTCCTGATGCCTCCTGGGCGTCTCCCTCGGGAGGTGTTCCGGGCATGTCCCACCAGGAGGAGGCCCCAGGGAAGACCCAGGACACACTGGAGGGACTATGTCTCTGGACTGGCCTGGGAACACCTCGGGGTCCCACTGGAAGAGCTGGAGGATGTGTCTGGGGTGAAGGAAGTCCGGGAGTCCCTGCTTAGACTGCTGCCCCCCACGACCTGACCCCGGATAAGCGGAAGAAAATGGATGGATGGATGGTCCAAAGCAAGAAAAATGATCTGACAAAGGCTTTCTTGACAAAACATTATTTAAAAAAAAACACAAAAAAAACACTTTTGGACATCAGCCATCTGAGTGTGCTATGTATTTTTTCACTTTTATTTTACTGTTCCTTGCATTTGCACCTCCACAAGAACTTTGGTGTGGATTTTCTGTTTTACTGACTGAATACTACCACTCCATGACATCACAAGGTGGAAACAGAACATTCAGAGCTTTGGAAATGTAGCCAGAAATGTCTGAATGAAACAAAACACAACTCCAGGCGTGTTTTGAGGAGATAACAACATTATAACACAACTAAAAGCTCTTAAGAGTACATTTTAGGGGTGTGCAAAAATATCGATTTATCTTTATATCGTATTGTGTAATGTTACGATACAGTATCGATATCGTGGGCTGCTGTATCGATATACCGCCAGGAGTATTTTTTTATATGTTTTACTAAATTACTTTGTTACAGTGCTACAGTTTTGTTGTTTGTTCAGAGGAAGGAAACTCGTTTATGCGACACATTTGACATTTTCACTGTTGATTTAAATGATTTAAATGTTTGTGTTTCATATTAATTTTGCACAAGGCAGGTTTAACAAAGACTTCTAGTATCACAGCCAGCCTTTAGCCATTATTTTTTATTGAACCATATCGAATCGATTTGAAATATATCGTATCGAACTGAAAGTGCAGTGTATCGTATGTATCGTATCGGCAACTTCTTAACGATACCCAGCTCTAGTACATTTTGTGTAATGTAAGGCATCAGTACTCAACAGTTTTATTTATTTTGTCGTTTGCATTTTGACTTATCTGAAGCAGTTGTAAATAAAGCCCGGCGTGCCTCAGTTTGTTTACGGTGCGCTGGTTTAATGAGAGTGGACAGAGCACCCACAGCCACATGAGTCACCCACACTTATTTTAGGAGCAGTCTGTTTACACTGGAGGCCACCGTCTCCCTACAGCACACACCAAGTCACCTTTTCTATAAATATACTCATCTACATCTGTGCTACCTACAAATCTTCACTGGCTACATACTTAGTTTATACGGTGTAAATCTAATGCATTTTGTTTGAAAAGTCCTGCAATTACACTAAATTGTCTTCTGTGAGCTTTACGTCGTTTTAGAATGTTCAAAACCATACAGTCCCTGGAGTTGGGCCTGGTCAAGCAAGTGAATGCATCTGATATAAAAATGTATTGAACAGATACATATGTACTCTAGTTTATGAAACTGTTGACCTTTTTTCTGTTCCATTTTTGGTTCTAAAGTTCCATATGTTTTAAACAGACCATGTATGAAACATGGAACAAAAATTATTTCCCAAATTTCAAAGACCTGCAAATCATGTCAATAAATGGATGTATTTCATCATATCTTGTGTTATTCCATCTTTGAACTGTTGATGAAGGTACATGATTAAAAAAAAAAAAATGTATTTAAAATGATAAAAATTAGCTTGGAAGGACTGACATATTTTATAGAAATAGTTTCTTTCATTTTGAAGTAATATTAAAGTATTCGGAAGAAAAAACTGACAAATGATGTAAAATCCTGCACCTTCTACTTGCTTGAACAATTTTCCCTCCGTTACTTTTCCCTCCGTTACCATGACCTTTCTTAATAAAAAATCTCATTAAATGGTCACATTTTTCTGTAGCACTTTTCCACCTTCAAGGCACTCAAAGCGCTTTAGAACAAGGAACCACTCACCCATTCACACACACATTCATACAGACACCATGGGCAAGGGGGTTAAGTGTCTTGCCCAAGGACACAACGACAGCATTCATCTGTGGGAGCTGGAATCACACCAGCCAACCTTCAGATCAGTGGGCGAATGCTCTACCAACTGAACTACTGCCGCCTCATGACTCAGAAAGTAAGAGGTATTTCTGCATATGCTGCATATTTCATTCCCTCTGTTACCGACATGATTTTTTACATTTTTTGTCAACAATTTAAAAGAATATCACAGGTTTAACTTGACCCTGTTGGAGTGTAACTCTTTCCTACATTCTGATACTTTACTTATTTCAATAGTCCCTCTAGTTTCTGAATAAGAGACATTTGAATGTCAAAAATCTGCCCGTTTCCCTCCATTACCACTTGACCAGACCCAGTTGTGTTTTGTTTCATTTACACATGTTTGAGTAATCCTGGATTATTAGTCTGTCTACATCTCCAAAGCTCCAAATGCTCTGTTCAGCCTTGTTTATTATTTTATGTATTCATTTCGGGCAGGCAAGAAATGTACATTCTTTTACAACGGAAAATAAGTGAAATCAGAGCAGAAATAACAACAAAAAATGTGCCCAAAAAGGAGTGGGAAGAAGAAAACGTATTTAATCCCACCCCCACTTTTCTAATCTAACACAATGAGCTTTCTTTTGCATTTTACAGACATTTTGCATTAAACTATATGAACTATTTTAATTACAAGTGCGGACAAAGAGTCACTGTTATAGTTCGGTAACATAACTTCATCATATTGCAATAATAAATAAGAACACTAACAATAAAAAGGCTTTTAAGTTTGTGTTTGTAGTATCTATACCTGCTCAATAAGATGAAATACTTTTGATTCTAGTTGCAGTATCGATCAGTATTTGGAGATATTTTTTGTGACGGCACAGATGCAGTATTGGCGCTGCTGAAATTAGACAAAACAAGGACAAAACCAGGACTTTATGCTTTGCCAAAAAACTGAACAAAGATGGAGCTCAGGACGAACAAAACTCTTTAAAATAATAAATGTGATTCAAAATGTCACTGAAAGTTTTTATTTTTTTTTTTTTGTGTGGAGCCCTGAGCAGACCATTCATCATTCAGAGAGGGACTTTCTTTAGTTGTGACATTTAAAAGTTTATCGAGGTCTGAAATAAGAGACCAAAACATTTAAAAGTGTCAAACACCTGTCAGAGCACAGACTGACCACAGTGAGAAACGCCGGGCCTGACCTGAGCTGTAGGAACGTCACACCTGAGAACCTGGACGATTAGACTGGGCAGGTTTTAAAGGTGCAATAAGTCACTTTTTGGGTTGGGGGGGCACCACCTTCTTGTTTCTATGGATATGTCTCTTCTCCAAATGTTCCACAGTGTGACATTAAACACCTATACCTTTCATTTCCAATTTAATGGCATGTGGTTTCATTGCTCAAATTTCAAAATAATTAGAGAAACAGACATTCTGACTGTGAGCGGGGTCGCCTCTCCACAGATCTGACCTGTAACCTGACTTTTGGTTTAGGTTTGGTCTCCATGATGACAGAAAGGCTTAATGCCATACTGTGAAACATCTCAAGACAGCAAGTAATAACATCTCCATGGAGACAGGCAGGTGCCGGGACCTCCACCAGAAAAGTGACACAGTGCATCTTTAAAGGCCGAGTGTGCTGAATGCTGACTGTCACTGGTTTAAAAGATCAACTACTATCACAGCTTTCTTGGAGATGCCAGTGCATTTTAACAAGATGGATTCTCACGATGTTTATTTCACAAACTCACGAGGATTCGTCTTGAGAAACTCCTGTAGTAAAGGTTAAATTTGCCCAGCAGCAGACAGACCGATCACACACTGAAAAAAAAGAACATGTAAGATTCACTAGAACAAATCCTTGTAACAATTTGCACCAGAACTTTGTAAGTAAATGTTACTGCTGTAATGTCAGGTACTATTTCCTTGTCAGTATTCATTAAAATGTACCTCCAGGATTAACAGTCATGAATTTACTGAGTAACTATTACTTTTATAATTTTATTTTTATTTATTTATTTATTTTTAAGTTAGAAGTCATATTTATGTAAATAAATGAAGTAAAACATATAATTATTATTCATAATGAATTGCATTGCTGTGATAAAATAATTAAGTAAACGTTATATGTGTAGTTTTTACTGAGATATAATAAATGGTCTTATTTTTATACAGCGCTTTTCCACTGTCAAAACTCTTTGTGACAATGAACCACATACCCATTCACACACACACGCACACACACACACACACACACACACGCACACATACGCACACATACGCACACACGCACACACACACAACACACGCACGCACACACACGCACACACACACACACGCACACACACACGCACACATACGCACACACACACACACACACATACGCACACATACGCACACACACACAACACACATACGCACGCATGCACGCACACACACACACATACGCACACACACACGCACACATACGCACGCACACACACACACGCACACACGCACGCACACACACACACACACACACACGCACACCATGCACGTACGCACATACACACACACACACACACACCCTTCACACACACACATGCACGCATGTACGTACGCGCACACCCCTTCACACACACACACACGTACACACACACACACACACCCCTTCACACACACACATGCACGCACGTACGTACGCGCACACCCCTTCACACACGCACGCATGTACACACACACACACACACACACACCCTTCACACACACACACACACCAGTGTGCGCAGACACCGCTCAACCAGTGATGTTTCCGTGGAGAGTGAGATCTGTACCACCAACCTTCAGGTCAGTGGACAAACTCTCTGAGCTACTGGATTACACACTTACACTATGAGAACATTTGTTTGTAATGAGTTTGGGTTGAATTTATTTAAATGGCATAGACTCATAGACCAGTGCACACAGACACTGGGGGCGAGGAGGGTTAAGTGTCTTGCCCAGAGACACAACAACAGCATTCATCTGTGAGAGCTTCAATCGCACCACCAACCTGTGAGTGAGTGGATCTGACCGCTCACCAATGCTGTTTTTTTTTTTTTCATCTTTTGTTTGACACAGTTACTTAGTGGCATTAAGTCACTTTTCTTTTGATAAATATTATCAATAATATTACCAAATGTCATCAACAATGAATATGTGCATAAAAGCTGACAAATCACAATCGCACAGTCAAAATAAATAAATAATAATAATAAATAAATAAATCAATAAACAAATAAATCAATAAACAAAGACTGCCAGTGTTTCATAACACTTTTATACAATCAAGTTTTAATTGTGGTTTCAACCATGTATTGTTTCTGTCCCTCAGTCACGGGACAGTGCATTTACTCATGTCTCATTCATTTAGGGAGGGTCTGATCTTAATAACCCAAAATAGGTTTAAGGTTTGACCCAAGAGATCTAAAACAAACACCGACAGACGTACTTCAGCTTCTATTAGCAAAAATACTGACAATTTCTAACGTGTTCTGTGCTTTTCTCTCAGCTGGATGTAACAAACGTTTGATTTTTCGTCTTGTGTTGCTGTTGTGATGCTTCGTTCAGTCAGACTCAAACATTTGCCACGATGGTTCCAGATTGATACTCAAGTGCTGCACACATCAGTCTGACATTAGATCAGTGCTTCGCAATTATTTTCTGTTGTGCACCCCCTAGGAAGAAGAAAACATTTCACGCCCCTCCACTCTCGCCACAACTATAAATAGTATCATTTGTCTATAAAACTGTTGTAAGACTTAAAGGACGACTAAAAATGGTGTTAGGTGTAAAAAATCCATGTCAATATAGTGAGTATTGGCAAAACTGTTAGTCATTTTTATGTTATGGGGTGGGGGATAGACAGTGTTGGGAAGGTGACTTTTAAAATGTATTCCCCTACAGATTACAGATTACATAGCCCAAAATGTAGTTTGTAATGTAATCCATTAAATTACTTAAAGTGAGTAACGTAATCTGAATACTTTGGATTACTTGATTTGCTGTAGAGAAGCAAAGACTTGGAAATCTTCACATAAGATGTTTTGCTTGCTAAAAGAAAAGGAAAAGACCAGACTTTACTCAACCGTATTAAAAATATAATTGATAGAAGAGCAGGAGACATGTCCGTGCAGCATGGTTTAATCCTGTTAAATCCTGTTTTAGTCCTGATTTAGACCTGGTTTAGACCTGGTTTAGACCTGGTTTAGATCAAGTTTAGATCTAGTTTAGACCTGGTTTTAGTCCTGGTTTAGACCTGGTTAAAATCTAGTTTAGACCTGGTTTAGTTTCCAGCAACGAGTGAAATTACAGAAAAAAAAAGAAAAAAAGGGGGATTTAGCCCAAAATGTGAAAACAGGAAAATACCGCCGTGCAATCCATTTATTTCAACAAAGTAACTGTAATCCAATTACCACTCACTGAAACAGTAACTGTAACTGAATACAGTTACTCATCATTTGTACTCTGATTACATAATTCCAGTACATGTAATCTGTTACTCCCCAACACTGGGGATAGAGATGCACGGATGGTGGGTCGGGCAGATGACGTGACGAAAAATAATATTTTAATTAAATTGGGGTGGGTGGCGGTTTCACTAGTCAAATAAAAAACTCTGAACTCAGAGCCACTGGGAGGAGACCGAGCGGACGGCGGTTTTGAAAACTGGTCAAAAACTGTGGTTGCAAATGGACAGCAGGCGGATGATGAGTTTTGTGATGCGGTTGCAGATGAAAAAGTAGCCCATCCGCGCATCTCTAGTGGGGGATCTGCCACTGCTGAAAGTAGGTAATAAAGTAACTTGTAATCTAACTTAGTCACTTTTAAAAGCAAGTAGTCAGAAACCTAACTAAGTTACTTTTTAAAGAAATAATCAATAGTTAGTAGTCAGATTATTATTTCAAAGTAACTATGGCAACACAGCTTATGCATGATGTTTTCTTCTAGATGTTTTCACTTATAACAAAGTGCAAATATAGAACATTTGTTTAAACATGGGACTTATTCATAACATTAAAATGCTAGTGGTTTATATCCATAATATTTTAAATGTTCAGCAACTTGAATAATTATGGTGACTCACAGGTTGAAGGTTTGATCTCAGCCTCCATGTGCATCAGTGTATGAAAGTGTTGTTCCTTGATGTAAACCGCTTTACATCAGGAGGCCCTGAAGGAAGAAAAGAGCTTTATAAAAAAGTTCCATTTTACCTTTTTACTTCTTGGTTTACACCGTTGCGTTTTAGCCCTGGTCCTGACACACTGTAGAATCTTCTCCACAGCGGTGCTACAGTTTGCATGTTCTGCCCGTGCTCTCCTCGCTCTTGTCGGCTGAGTGTGATGGGCTTGCTGATGCGTTTGTTGATGGTGCTGGTGGATCCCCCGTGGAGCTCTCTGTGGTTCTGATGCTTTAGTCCGTCTCAGGCAGTTCTCCAGCTGAGCCCAGTTTGCACATGCTCAGTGGGGCGCTCCAGAGCCAGGAGTCCTGCTGCGGACCAGGCTTCCCTCCAGCTCTCTCTTTATGTGTTAGCCTTTTCTCTCTTTTTTCTGTTTGTGCCTTTCTTTCTTTTTGTATTTCTATCTCTTCTCCTCTATTTTTCCATCTCTTTCTCCTTTTCTCTCTCTCCCTTTCCCCCTCTTCTCAATCTCCCCTTCCTTTGACCCCTCTCTATTCCTCCCGCTCTCTCCCCGTCTTTCTTCCTCTTCACTTTCTCCTTGTACTCTCTATCTCATTTCTCTTTCCCTCTCCTTTCTCTCTCTCCCTCTCTTCTCGGTCTCTCCCTCATTTCTTCCCCAGAATATGGAAACATGTCATACATAAGAGGAAATCATATCTTACAGTAGATTTGGTTTAAGTTTTAGTTAAGACTGATGGATTCAATTACTTATTTTTTTTATTCATCCTTATTTGTCACTGAGGAGCCACTGTCCCTCAGGGCTCCTTGAGATTTCTGTGCGAAGTCTGAATGTCAGGATTTAGCCTTGAGTTTATACACATCATCATCATCATCATCATCATCATCATCATCATCTCTTGGTCCAGAGGTAAAAAAAAAGACAGAACAAACACAATATTCATAGCAAACTGCTGTCCCCGTGTCTCCACAGATCAGACTAGTACCTTGTGGTGCTGAGTTTGACATTTATTTATTTATTTGAGACTGCGCAAATTTTTTTTTACATGAACCTTAACAGGAGAGATGTTTGTACCAGGTTGTAGCATATGGAGTAAGAAAGCTTTCAAAAATATCCGTGTGCATAGAATAGAAATCCGTGTGTATTTGGGAAATCTGTGCATATTTGTCTGTAGTTGCGCATAAAATAAATATTTGTAAACTCTCAAATGAGTCCAGTCGTACATAAAATATATCATGTGTATTTTATCCATATACATATACATATTCTAAAGTTACGACATCAAGAATTACAATCACAAAATGAAAATTTACGATTACGCTTTCACCAATACGAATACGAATTCACAGACGGAACTTTACTGTCAAAAATACATCATCACTTCACAGACATTATTTATCGAGCAGAAGAAACATCGATCGAGATCAAGACTGTGCATGTTTAAGTTTGTAGCAGAGAGTAAAAACAGAGTAATGACACAACAAGGAGCTACAACAGCGACCAACAAGTGGGTTCATTAAAAATTATTGTAAAAATGTCTTGTCTTGCCACAATGAATTCGGGAACCGAATTAACCCAATGAACCCACTTGTTGGTCGCTGTTGTAGCTCCTTGTTGTGTCATTACTCAGTTTTTACCCTCTGCTGCAAACTTAAACATGCACAGTCTTGATCTCGATCGATGTTTCTTCTGCTCGATGAATAATGTCTGTGAAGTGATGATGTATTTTTGACAAAAAGTCTCGTCTGTGAATTCGTATTTGTACTGGTGAAAGCGTAATCGTACATTTTCATTTCGTGATTGTAATTCTTGATGTCGTAACTTTTCAATTCGTATTCTGATGGATAAAATACACACGATATATTTTATGTATGACTGGACTCATTTAAAAGTTTACAAATATTTATTTTATGCGCAACTACAGCCAAATATGCACACATTTCCCAAATACGCACGGATTTCTATTCTATGCACACGGATATTTTTGAAAGCTTTCTTACTCCATAGTAGCACCAGTGTTCATTTCCAACAGTCGTCCCTGGGCAGTGTAACGTGTGGCAGTGGTCCGGTGGAGAGCGCTAGCTAGAGCCCTTCACATGTGCTCTGGGAGCTGAGAGAAGAGCCAGACTTGATGATTTCCACTGATACTTGGTTTATTACACATTTAGAAACCGTACGAGGCCAGGTCTCCACGGCGCTAAGTCACAATCATACATGAAATAGAAATTAGTCCGTTTAATACCAGTACCACACATGACTTGAGTTGTAGAGCACAGAGGTGTGTGTCCATTACACAGCACTGCAACAAGCGAGTGACCTGTGACCTTACAGTATAATAAAAAAAATTAGGGCACCACCAGATGGCTCAATCAAGTATTACAGTATCAATAGTCATATAAATGTAATACTGATAACTGACTGTTACAGCAGGTTCATTGCTTGATTGTATTTAACTGACCTGGACTATCAACTGTTCTTCCTGGAGACCTGGAGCATGTTTTTTGGTTGATGGGGGAAACCGGAGCGTCCGGAGCATCCCCATCCAGACAAGGGGAGAAACATGCAAACTCCACATCAAACCCGGGGATCAAACCCGGAACCTGCTTGCTGTGAGGCATGAGTGTTAGCCACTCAGCCACAAGACATGAGTCAGGTTCATGATAAAACTCTTCTCGAAGTGTTTAAGGCGACAGATGAATCTGTGCGGTAAACAGAGCACATTTGCCTGAAAAGTTCCCGCTGACCCAAACAGGTCACGTGCACTTTCCCGTCTCGGCCTTTTCAACAGAATCTTTGAGCAGTCATGATATGCCACAGTGAGTTTGTGTGTGCTCACCCTTCTCTAGTTTGATCACACGTGTGCCTTATATAATACACTACTGTATGATTTAAACAGTGTCTTTTTCTCTTCCACTGTACGGGACCCAAACTTGCGGGTGAGAGTGTGACCTGTGCACACATCATGACACATTGTGTGTACATGTCCTCATCATCTGACACATCATCTGTGATCGAATGTCCCAAATATTTGTATTTGTCACACACAGTCAGAGCATTAGCACAACACAAACTGAGGAAACTTTACACATGTATCATCCTTACTTCTACACTCTTTTATTATACTTTGACTGGGATTATATTTGATATCAAATGCCGGACTGGGAACGCACATTCAGTAGTTCCTGGAAGCCCAGTCACGCAGTCTGTTCTACTTTTAACTCTTGAGACAAATCATCCATCTTCAAACACAAATGGGACACAGAATTCCTCATTGTTTGACTCCATTATTGAAACTGAACGGGTCTTACACCTTGTTGCTTCATTTCACCTGTATTTCCCTGTGGCTGTACCAGAAGGCTCAAATTCTCAATATACTGAGGCTCCCGTCTCTGACTCATTCAGTGAAACACTTTCCAATGACTGACATGGTCAAATGCTTTAGATGCATTAATAAAGTTCATTAGATTTTTTTCTTTTTATAGCAAAGGAGAAATTACATTTGTGAACTGAACAAATGTTTATTTTGGTTGAAAATGTTTCTCAGCTCATCCAGGCAGCTTCTTCAGTTGTGGTCACTACACTGAAACTACTCTGAAACTAACACACCTACTTGTTTACGGTTTCAGTAAGTTAATGAGGCCTATTGACCTGCACTGAGTGCGGAGTCATATTAGCAAGTGAAGTCGGCCTAGAGACGGTCTTGGTCTTGTCTCGGACTCAAGCATGTTAGGACTCGGTCTTGTCTCGGTCTTGAGGTCTGACACTCGATGTGTGCGATCATATTTTATATTTCATATATTCGACAATAAACTTGTACTTGTTAGCGGGAGTGTGAGGGGCGTCTCTCTGCAGCCTGTGCAGATTTTTCTTTGAAGTGCCAGTGGAAGTTCTCTTAAAGAGGTTCTCAAACTGTGGGTGAAGGTCCGAAAAGGTGTGTTTCAGTGCGATACAGTTTGCTTGTCTTATTTTAATCTTAAATTAACATTTATCTTATAAAATGGGAATAGATAAAGAAGAAAAAAAAAAAAAAAAAAAGATCACCTTGATTTGGTCTGGATGGGTCGTGGTCTTGGTTTTGTCTCGGTCTTGTCTTGGTCTCAGACTTGAAAAGTCTTGGTCTTGTCTCAATCTCAAACCTCAGAGGTCTTGGTCTTGTCCTTGTCTCTGGACTCTGTGGTCTCAGACAGGTCTTGGTCTCAGTTAGTGCGTTTTTGACTACACTAAATGAGCAGAATCATTCAGGGCCATAATGGAAGCTTTCACACGTCTGGATCTGACCTGGCTGTCCCTGTTGTTTTCTTTGTTTTCATTCTTTCTTTTTTTTTTTTTATTTAGGCCTGAATGATCATCATTCAAGATGAGAGTGGCAGGCAGATTTAAGACAGTGTCCACCAGTGTTGGACCAGAACTGAAGAAGCAGACTGGATGAGCTGCAAAATGTATTCGACCAAAATAAACTTCTGTCCAGTCAACAAATAGAATTTTTCCTTTGTCATGGGTTCTACCTGGACGACTGAGGGATTTTATACACATTTTTAATCATTTCTAATGATTTATTTGTAAGCAGACATACATACATCTGTACTATGTTTTAATTTTAAACCAAACTGGTTGTCTAAGGGGCTGATAATATTTTGTATTTGTCCCTGAAATATTCTTTCCAAAAGTTTGGACAAGATACTTGCCAGTGCAATAGGCCTATAATTTTCCACACTGTCTATTCTACCAGCCTTATTCTTTATGACTGGGACAAGAGTGACAGAAAGGAGTGAGTCACTGTGTGTCAGACAGTGAGAGAAGCAAATGGCCAGGAGAGGAGAAAGCCTTATGCATGTTTTAGGAGTTTGGCATAAATCCATCAGCCCACAGGTCTTATTAGCAGGTAACTTCTGTGTTGTGTTGTACACCTCATGAGCCGTTACAGCCAGACATTCATTTTGATTAATTTGGTTGATTACAATCAACACAATTAAATACAATCAACACAATTAAAAAAGAGTACTATAATGTTGTTTCCAGTATTCTATTCTGTTCTTTGCTCCAGAAATGCCCTCTACAGTGCAGGGCAGAAATGTCTTATTGTTTTTAAGGACTCTTTTCCAGCACTTTTCCAAAACTCCATCACATTGTTGCATAGAAGTTTACTGGCCACAGAATTAGACTTCATACTTTGTTCATTCTTTGAGATAAACCTAATGGTGCATTTGTATCTGGGATTTGTAAGTTTCTCGTTTTCAAAGATGGGACCATATCTTGGTCTAGTCGGTAAAGTCCGCTCTCTTGTGGCTTCCTGAGCCTGTTCATAATGTCCAGCTACAGACTTATTCCAACCAGGTCGTTTAACATGATTCTTTTTAACACACTTCCACGAGTATTCATCACTTTGATCTAAAGCACATATTATGTTATGTCATAAAACATACAAATATCAATCTTACAGTCATCAGTACATCTGATTGTGTCATGACCAGTGTTGGGAAGGTGACTTTTAAAATGTATTCCCCTACAGATTACAGATTACATACCCCAAAATGTAGTTTGTAATGGAATCCATTAAATTACTTAAAGTGAGTAATGTAATCTGAATACTTTGGATTACTTGATTTGCTGTAGAGAAACAAAGACGAGGAAATCTTCACATAAGAAGTTTTGTCTGATAAAAGAAAATAAAAAGCCCAGACTTTACTTAACCGTATAAAAAAAAATATATATATATTGATAGAAGAGGGGGAGACAGGGTCTACGCAGCATGATTTAGTCCTGTTAAATCCCATTTTAGACCTGGTTTGGACCTGGTTTAGTCCTAGTTTAGACCTGGTTTAGACCTGGCTTTAGTCCTGGTTTTAGACCTGGTTGAGACCTGGTTTAGACCTGGTTTTAGTGCTGGTTTTAGACCTGGTTGAGACCATTTATTTCAATAAAGTAACTGTAATCCAATTATCACTCACTGAAACAGTAACTGTAACTGAATACAGTTACTCATAATTTGTACTCTGATTACGAAACTCCAGTACATGTAATCTGTTACTCCCCAACACTGGTCATGAGGTAAATGTATATTGCTTAACAGTTTGTCAGTTTTAATAGAATAGTACATGAAGCCTTCCTTTGTTCAGACAAACCCGTCCAGTTTCCCTTGATTCATTGGGTTGTTGTTCATAAACAGCAGAGATAATTGTTCAACATTAACTGTAAAGGAGATTGGTACGTGGTCTCCTGTCACCACACTGTACAATATTTACATAGACCCAAGGGAGGCCTGTGCGTCACAAGTGCTAATACAGTATTCTAGTCACAAAGTAATATGCCACGCCTCACTGAAAAAAGTCTAAATCAAAACTTTCAGGCAACTGTGAATGTTCCCTTATGTGAGACTTTCCTCTGGGATCCAGGACGCTGACAAAAGGCTCTTTTGGAAGACTCAGAATCAAACGCATGAGCAGCCAAAATGACGAGCTCATCCTGGCTCACAGTCTTCATTTTTACAGAGACGAAATTCAACAACAATTTGACCATCAGCTGCCTCATATATCACTAGTTTCAAATGAGAATGTTTAAACTCAGGAACAGCAGTGTGTGCACCATTTGCACCGTCAGCCATCTTAGGATCATCCAATATAATGCTATAAACAAAACAAATAACTACTGGAAAACTTGTTTATTTTACCTATTAATACAACAGTGATATCACACTGGGGGTGTTCTAATGTATCTGTATGCAGTTACCATGGTAACACAATGCACACATTACCAAACCCTGTCAAAAAGTTTAAAGATTGTCTGAAAAATAAAGAAAAAATTAAAGAGCACATTTTCAGGAGTCTGTGATCAACACAAGTGTTCATGGTCCTGTTTAGGAGTTTGATTTTCAACAAAAAGAGGGTGACTAACTCCAACGAAGTCAGCTCTTTGTGGTCAGGTTGAGTTAAAGGGCCCATCTCATGCAAAATAACTCTTTTCACTTTGTATCTTCTGCACATTTACAAGCACAATTTGGGTTTTGGAACATCCATTACACAATAGTTCTGAAATCTTACTGATTTCTTGGAGACAGTCACAGACCAGGAACTATGAAAGGCCGACTATTGCTCGTCCCCCCACCCGTCCTGAGAAAGCACAGGCTCCGCCCATCTCAGGGAGGGAGGGGGGACAGGCGTGCACCCTGATAGTGGTAGTGTTACCGGTCCCAGGTGTGGACACGTTAGCAAAAAGAATTCATCTGTGGAGTAGAAAGAGAGTCTTAGGAATATATTGACTGCAACAGTTGCGTTTCCTTCCCAGATGTGTTTTTATATTCAATGAAACATCAGTGTAGTTCAGTCACAACATAGCTTAAACAAATAATGCACATAGAGTTCTTTAACAACTAAAATCACGTCAGGAGGCTTCTTTACAGTCAACGGGCGTCTTATACATTCAGCATACAAGCGTTATATAACTGTTATTTCTCAAATAAAAGTGAGCAGCGCAAGCCGCCGAACCGTTAGCAACCCCTGCGCGATCTCCCTAGAGACCAACAGCTCCGCGCAAACCGGTCACGCTATACCACGATTTAACTTCAAAACTTTACAAATCATTAGATTCCCACTGTCATTCCCAACATGAAAGCATCATAAAACTCAAATATTTCATTCTTGGTGATTTTTAACCAAATACGAACCTGTGGAGTAGAAAGACAACAGTTGTGTGTGTGTGTGTGTGTGTGTGTGTGTGGGGGGGGGGGAAGAGATGCACGACAAACGTCAAAGCTTCTGCCCGTGAATTTCACCCGACAGGAGTACAGAGAACTTATGCAAAAGAAAATATATTTTCTTAATTATTAGAAATTATTAGCAATAATAATAATAATAATAATAATAATGATAACTACAATAACAATTATTAAATGTGGTGACACATTTTTAGGTGTACCACTGTAGGAATAAACTTTTATTCATCATGGAGATACAGCGCGTTCAGCCGCATGTGTTGGACCCAGAATCGGACGAGGACTTTGAGGAGCACGAAGCTCAAGCACCGCGTCCACATCAGCTGAACATTTCTGATTGGTAAAGTATTAATAAACACTAGTAGATCAACTTATTATATCGTGTTCACTGCAGTGTAGAACAATGAACTTATGCTGATGCTTTTGTTTAGGTTCATGTGGGAATTGTCAGACAATGTGGGGTGGAGGCGGGGCAGAGGTGGTGGAGTGGTGGAGGGGGGCAGGTGTGTCATAGGTGTATCTGCCGCGTCATCGTTGTAGCAGCTTTAGTTCATTGTCACGTGGGAGGGTAGCAGAAATACACTGCAATTTGTAAAAAAAAAAAAAGCCAAATCAATTTAAAAACCACTTGGGCGACAAATACAAGGTCCACACATCACTCTTAGAATGTAGAAAGCTCTGAAAAGTTGATTTTGCATGAGATGGGCCCTTTAAAACATCACTGAGATTAAAAGAGCTTCTAACAGAGCAGTGCTTTCAGTTAGCATCAAACCCCCAGGGAATTCTGATGACATCACTGCACAGTAACAACAGAGAATCATAATGTCATAATCTCGTCATTATTTGATGCTAATTAGTTTAAAGGTGCACTGTGTAACTGGTTGGGGGTTTCCATAGATATGTCACTGCTTTGCCTGGAATGTTCCACAGTGTGACATTAAACAGCTCTACTTTATTTTTGCTCAATGTTTTTACAGTTCAAAAATGCCATTCTGACTGTGAGCGGGGTCGCCTCTCCACAGATCTGACCTGTAACTTGGTCAGGTTTGGTCTCCATGAAGCTAGAAAGGTTTAATGCCATACTGTGAAACATTCTAGACAAAGTAAAAACATCTCCACCAGAAAAGTTACACAATGCACCTTTAAAAGTACAGGTAATATTGCTTTACTTTCTGCACCACAAAGACAAAGAAGTTACAAACTCAGATATTTAACATAATTAGTAAATGAATCACAATCATTGAACATAATGTGGAGGGGCGCGCGGAGAAACAGTGTGTGTTTTAATAAGTGTCCATGTTGTAATATATTCTTGTAGCTCTCATTTGTCATAATCAGGCTGGGCTGTGGTCGATGGCATTGATTTGGTGTTAAAACGAGTGGAACAGACCAAACATCACATGTCGCCAGTGGAGCGACTGTTAATGAAAAGAAATAAGGCTCCGAAGGGCTCGCAAATAAAAAGGCCTGCGATAGCGTGAGAGGTTAACACGAACATACACCAAACCTGCAAATATCTCTCGCTGTTTTATTTTATTGTCATTACTTTACATTTTTGGGGGGTACAATTGGAGTGTAGATAGATTATACAATGGTGAAGATAACATTCAAGTTAGACTGATCTGAAGTTTTTTTTTATTTTTTATTTTAATTTCAATATTATATTTTAAAGGGCCCATCTCATGCAAAATCACTCTTTTCACATTGTATCTTCTGCACATAAACAAGCACAATTTGGGTTTTGGAACATTCCATTACACAATAGTTATTAAAATTTTACTGACTTGTTGGAGAGAGTCACAGACCAGGAACTATGAAAGTCCGACTATTGCTCCTCCCCCTGTCCGTCCTGAGAAAGCACAGGCTCCGCCCTCCAAATGTGACATAGTCGACGAGTGAGCCGCCCTTCCTCCGCCCATCTCAGGGAAGGAGGGGGAGACAGAAGCAGAACTGGACAAACTTGAATCTTATAATAATGTTCGATCAAATAAGGTGGTCATAATGTGAACAGGCGACACTAAACATCAGTGGACGTAGTGACTGAGGTGTAATCATCATTTTGTTCTCGTGCAGAAGCTTTGAAGACGACTCACTAGAATAAAATGATGCCCTAAGTCTGTTGTTAGTGTCAATGGAATATCATAGGACGATGTAACGTTTGTCAAACTAAAACAGGTAGAACAAGGGAGATGATGCAGATTGAAATGATTTGTGGGATAATCTTAAAAAATAAACTCTGCAGTTTGCTTTTAGTTCTCTTCAGTGATTTACTAGAGGTAAACTTACAGATCAAGGATCATTATCACTGGACCCTGGTATCGTGGGAACAGCTTCCTTTTTCCAAAGTGTCGCTTCTGCTTCGTTGTAAGTCCAGTTTTAAAATATCCGTAGTTCTCGAAGCGTCTTCGGTGAAGTGTCGCTCGCAAATAAAAATATTCTTAGGGGCATTTTTGTCTGTGTTCCCAGAAATAAACTCCAGTCACTTAGCACGTCTTGCCTCTTCTGTCAGCATGACAAATAATTTCAACTTGCCATCACAGCCAAATACACACTTTTTCCATGAGGACATGGTTACAAAAAGCATGTTTGAAGTGAAAAATAAAGTTAAATAACATAGAACATCAGACCTGTACGGTGCAGACGCAGGACGGTGTGCGAGTGGGCAGAGACGGTGGAGGGGGGGAGGGGGGCGGGTGTGAAGCACTTTCTGCTACGTCAAACATGTCAAATGTGTATGTGCCATCATCGTTGTAGCAGCTTTAGTTCATTGTCACGTGGTTCGCTGTCATGCATCCATGTGAATGTCTGAAATAAAATTAACCTTGCATCACATGAATCGTCGCATGTTGAGGGACTATTTTCTCAAATATCAGTCCACTGCTGCCAAACTTTCTATCAAGAACAACTCACTGCTGCTGCTCAGACACAATTCCTTCAAATATAAGGTTGGTTTTACTTCTAAAATGATTCTGTCAACACAGACATTCACATGGACAGTCTGGTGTAATAACAGATTTTCTTCGGGTGTTTTGTGGAGTGGGTAAGACTGTTTTTAGCGGAAGGAGAACTATGGCACCAGTGACCTCTGCAAATACAGGGACTGGATGGAAGATTTCAAAAAGTGTCTCCACACGTCTCCAACACTCTGACTCACTAGGAAATAAGGTCCTATGTCCAAAATTCTGACCTGTTGCTTTAAAAAACTATCATCCCAAACCATAAGGTGAGTGGAAAGAGTTCACATTTCATATTTAGCCCTAAAAGTCTGATCAATTCTACACATGTAGGTGCCGTAAAGTCATGGAAAATTCACTTTAGGTCATGAAAAAGTCATTGAGAAGTTTTGAAATTTTGTCAGTGAAAAAAAAAGTGGGCTGTGAATAAAGCTTTACTCAAACATATGAATGGAAAAAAAAAAAAAAAAAAACCCACAAAAAACACATCTCCAGGTCATGGCTAACATGGCATTGTGTAACTTTTCTGGTGCATGGTCTGTCAAACACTTTTCTGGAATGTTCCACAGTATGACATTAAAACTTTCAATCTTCATGTAGACCAAACCAAGTTACAGGTCAGGTCTGTGGAGAGGCGACCCCACTCACAGTCAGAATATTTGATTTGATTTTAAGAACTAAATCCACCTGTAATGTGTGTAAATACATGTAAGGTTGATCTGTTTAATGTCACATTGTGGAACATTGAAAGCAGAGCAGTGACATCTCCACAGAAACAAGACAGTGACAGACCTCTAACGGAAAAGTTACACAGTGAGAGTCCATTTTGAGGAATATAGGACCGTTCAAAAATGATATTAAGAAACAAAGTAAAGTGCATTTGAGGACACAGCAGCGGCTGAATATTTCACAGTGTTTACATCGAAGACGTCGCTCTGTCTCGTTTACAGTTTAGTGCCGTTTGATTGACATGGCTCTTGGTTCATTTCCAAATAAAACGTTGCCTTAAAGGAGCAGTATTTCTGTCTTAAATCTTCCTTCATATGCAAATCAGTTTAAAAGTGTTGATGATTATCATTTCAAATGCCTTTAAATCTATTTCCTCCCCCGTGTCATTTGGTTTTATTAAGATGCATGTGATATCCGCTCTCACGTTTCCAGTTCAAGATCTGAAGGGACGAGTGAGTTATAGACAATATAAACGGGCTGTGATTAATTTTCTAAAACAGGAACACATCACAGACCTTTAAGCATCATCATCCTCCCTTCCTTAGTTGAATTTACAGATTTTGATGTTTAAGTGTCTGGTTTTTCTCTATTTTCTGATCTATTCTAATGTAGCTTCATCGTCGCAAACACACCTAGAGTCGTGTTTTGTTTCATTCACACTTGTTTCTATGGAGATGTCATTGCTCTGCCTGGAATGTTCCACAGTGTGACATTAAACAGCTCTACTTTACATTTATTCAATGACAGGTAGTTTTGTGTCTCAAAAATACCTAGAAAAAAAACCAAAAACAACAAAAAAAAAACAGACATTCTGACTGTGAGCGGGGTCGCCTCTCCACAGATCTGACCTGTAACCTGGTCTGGTTTGGTCTCTGTAAAGATAGAAAGGTTAATACCATACTGGGCTGTAAACCTTGAACAATTAAACAGTAATAATTCTCTTCTCTTATTTTCTCTCTTCTCTCTCTCTCTTTTTTTTTTTTTTAAGTTTCAGTCTTACTG
>NW_026571207.1:37762169-37897169 GCF_026225935.1 Boleophthalmus pectinirostris
AGTTTTTTTTTTTTTTTTTTTATTTTAATCAATTTCCAGAAGTGCACAATCCTCATGATATTTCACAAATTCCCTCCCAACTCCAGACAGAAAACACTTTGTTCCACCTTGTGATGTGAAGGTTGTATCAAGTAATAAAGTATTGTGAGTGTACCACATGCAATTATTAAATACTGAAATTAAATATTGTTAATGAAATCACATAATGAGCTAATGCTTAACCACTGAACTCAGATATATGTGTTTAAAGATACTGCTGTGAAGGTTGTGTACTTTTAAGGAAATTCTTTGCAGAGCAGCTGACGTGGGGTCATCCTGCCTGGCACCAAGACTAAATAGACTCATCCCCTTATGGTAAAGGACAACGGAGAAGCTTCAGGGAGGATCCAAGGAGTGAACCTGCTCAAAATATCATTTGCATATTCATGTTGTTATTTTATATTTCTGGGTTGAGGGAAACTCAGGCGTTCAGGCCTCCTGATGTAAGTCCTGTGTAGCTGTAGGCGTCAGGGACAACGATTTGACCCAGAGCTCTGTATTAAAATTGTATTGAAGAGAATACATTTTTGTGATTTCAAATGATCGATTCCAGTCTTTATTTCTCTGATAGAACACACTAACAGATGTCATGTGGTGATACAGGAACTGTTCCATTGTGTTTTTAAACTCCACACACCTTCACAAGAATCATTTGGATAACATCAGCCCTGGAGTTACCAATCTCTACTCACTAAAGGTAGGTCATTAGATGACATCACAAGGTGGAACAGAGCACAACTCTGTGTACGGGCTATTAGACACTCTGGATTATAAGGCACACTGTCATTAAATGGTCTATTTTTGAACTTTTTTCACAAATAAAGTGCGTGGGACTTTAAAGGAAACCCAACAGTGTGATGGGTGAGTGGTTTTGTTTGTTTGTGGTGTTCACGGTGACTCTGGGCTTTGTTCAGTTGTGGCGTGTAGGGAGGGTGTGTCTGGGACCAACGGATTGTCGGCGTGTTCGCAGTGACTCAGTTGTTCAGTTGTGTCTAGAAGCAGCACATTGCACTCGCTTTTTTGGTTCAGTCCTCTGTTCCGTTCCTCGTCGGCGTGGAGTGATGAGTGTGTCTGTGGGTGTGTTTTCACTGTGCGGTCGCTGTCTGCTCTGTGTGTGTTAGTTTACTGAAGTCGTGCTGGGACACCTGTGGTGGGGTTCTTCCAGAAAACTCAGGTTTGGTTAGGAAATGCTTTTAGGTGATTTATTGTGCTCTCCAACAGTGCAAAAAGGTGCCAAACATGAGTGGAAAAATATTTACAGTGGTTGCGTGAAAAAACAAAAAAAAAGTTAACGTTTGAGGCAAACTAACAAAATGAGTTTTTGTTGGACTTCCCCTTTAAGTCCCGCAGCGTTTGCTCTCTCGCTCTCTCGGTCGCTCGTTTGCTCTGGCTCTCTCCACACATGTTACCTCCACTGTAACCTGGTCGCAACTGCTGGCAGAGCTGCAGAGTGCACCTTTATACCCCCGTTTGCCCCTCCCACATTGCATAATTCCCCCAATAACTGTGATTTGCGCCGTTTCTACTACTAAATGGCCTACGTTCCATATATCGACCGTTATACACCTGGAATACCTTGCGCCCAGAATGAACAGGTCTTGTATATAATTTCCGAGAGACAGACAATCCGTTTAATTGAGCATGCAAATGAATCGTTGCTCACCTGATCCCCTGAACCCACGCAACGGAAGGATTTAAGCTCCCAGCGCGGATGTGTCCGGGTTTGCCAGAACACACCACGGAATGAGGGTGAAGGCGGCGGCGCGAGGGTAAACGACTGTCTGGTTTAGCGTGATTTTGATGGACCGAACAAGCGCTTCTAAGTGTGCACAATTAGTCGCGGCAAGACACGCAGGAGGTGTTGGGAAAAAGTATTTTAATAAGTGGTTTTGGTAAGAAATGGTACGGCGAGCGGTGCGCAGTGAATACGGAAACGGGCGCGCATCTTCACGTGCTCTCCCCAGGGACGGCGTTCTTAGGGACGAGCCTGCTCCATCACAACACCCGAGTGGATTTGTGTATACGGCGCTCTGGATTATGGAGTGCACGGTCGTTTTTTGATGCGGTTAGAGGCTTAAGAGCGCGCCCTATACCCCGGAATATATGGTATGTTTTTGACGAGGTAACAACATTCAAACTTGACTTAAACTCACAAGTGTCAATTTTGTGTCGTATAAAACCGTTAAAGTGAAAACCAGTCAGTTGTCCCGTTTGCAAATGTGTATGCAAAGTCTTTTCTTATTAGGTCCGTGTTAAAGACGGCAGCAGACTGAGCTTGTGCGCTCCACGGTCTGCTGCTTCAGAGCGAAGACCGTGAGGTTCAGGAGCTGTTAGCGTCTTGACACATTCATTTCTCCTACAGAGAGTACGCTATTGGTTCTGTCCATTTTCTCCAGCTCAGTGAGAGAAGTGAGAAACAAGCATAAAACCAAGCTATTTTCAAAACAAAAGGGAAGAAACAACTGGTATCACCGTGCAAAAGTTTCCTTAAAAAAAAGTATGTGGAGTTGTGTTTTATTTGATTATTATATTATTACATGTTAAACGCACAAATCCTGCATTTTTAAGTTCTTCTCAAATTCAAATACTGTTCCACCTTGAGATGTCATGTGATAATACAGGAAGTGCTCCACTGTGTGTTTAAACTCCAGACACCTTCACCTAGAATCATTTCAGATCTGGAATACACACATCAAGAATGTCAGACTTCTGGTCATCGCGCAATTCATACTGGGAAGGATTCTCCGAAAAAGTGAGCATCAAACCTCCATGTTTGTTTTCCCAGTGGGATGTGTCTATTGTCAAAGTCGATCTTTTCAAGTCTTTTGAACCATATCACTTTTGTTTCTGGTTCTGATATTGTCATATTTTAGTGTTGGGATTCGGACATCGTAATTCTCTAGTTGTTGGATCCTAACAGTGGAAAACGCCTCGAGACATTTGTTTGCGAACTCCATAGATGCAAAAATGCAAACCTCTGTTCAAACTGTTTCTCTTCCCAAAGGAATTGAAAAATAGTGAAAGGTGAAGGTGATGGGCAGGATTGATCCACAGGAAGAACCAAAAAGGAAACATTTGACTGACTAAATCATCTTGAGTTTGCAGAGAACATTTTGTATGTGGAGCGACAAAATACTACAAAGTAGTAACTTTATATTTTACAATGATTCTATCTGTTTTAAGTGTGTAAAAGCCCTCAGCACACACTTTATACACTTTTCTCACACAGGACACTTACAACACTTTTTACTTCCTTCTTAAAACTTATCGCTGCTGTCGTCCTTTTCTTATTTTCCTCTTTCTTTATGTAACGAACGATTCATTTATTCCGTAATAGAGCCCTACAGTGCACAGTCCTGCACGGCTCCATTTTTGGAGACTCGCATCCGCGCAGGACAGGACCGCACCTGCTGGTTAACCTGAGATTATATCAAACTTTTGCGCTGCCTACACCACGGACTGAACCAAGACTAAACCAGGACTAAACCAGAACTGAAACAGGACTCACTGTCGGGACGGGTTCAGAGGTGACCACAGGAGAAAGGACCGACTCAGAGCTCTGCACCTCACGAAGGTAAACGCAGCAATTGCGCGATTGCGCTTTGCAGACACTTTGCTCAGGGTTCTTTCTCTCAAATCAAGATTAGTCCTGGTTTAGACCTGGTTTAGTCCTGACTACCTGCTCATAATACACAATACGCGTTCTCTGTAAAAAAAACAAAAAAACAACAACAACAAAAACAAAGCATGCAAAATTGCACTAAAAAACCTGTGAAACAGAGAGACCAAAAAAGGTGAACCGTGATATAGAGAGAAACGACTGTACAGTAGAGATGTGTGGATTGCGGTTACAACCGCGGTATCCGCGGTTAATCTGCGGGTCGGGCGGATGACGGGACGAAAAATTATATTTTAAATTCGGGCAGGTGGCGGTTTAACTACAAAAAAAAAAAAAAAAAAAGTTATTGTTAGTATTGTTACCTACATCTGAAAAGACGAGTCTCACAGTCTGTGCTTGTAGTATGAAGTGTACGTCACATCCTTAATTAGCCCATTTGACCTTGTTTTTATGTTCTGAAGGTTCAGGTTGTGTCGGGTCATTGATGCCTAAGGTTTACGAGGCACATATTATATGCAGTTTATTTTATTATTTCTAATTTATTTCAGCTGTTTGCCAACACATAAGTGGCTATAAGGCCATATTTATTTAGTTAAGCATATTTTTTCTTGCCTATTTCAATTGGAATATAAAGAGGGCATTGTCTGATTTCAATAAAGGTTCATCTGGATGAGATGATGTGTCTATTTTGTTTCGATATCAGTTATATTTTAAAACACGCAGACATTATAGCGTAGACTGCCACTCGGGGTATTTAAAACTTAAAGAAAGACCGATGGAGTGAGGCTATGACTTTGAAATAACATCGGGCAATGGCAGAATGTTCAGATTGTAACAACATCCAACACGAAGGCAAGAAGGTTCAAAAACAGCCTCGTTGGAAAACGTTGTCAATTAATTAGCTGCGCAAGAAAACCAGGTAAGTCTGGGGTTGTTACGGACAATTAAGAATGTGAACATACACGCTGAGCCAATTTTGGAATGAATGAGCTATAGAGTTTGCATTTTTATCGAGGCTCCTTAGTTTGTTTGCTGTATGATTGTTCTAAAATCTAAAATCAATGGGCGGATGGCGGGCGGGTGCGGTTTTGAAAACCTTCGGTGCAAAATGGACAGCGGGCGGATGATGAGTTTTGTGTCGCGGTTGCGGATGAAAAAATAGCCCATCCACGCATCTCTAGTGTACAGCAACTAGATGTTAAATTTTGGGAGTCCTGCCTGTTATACTTTTGTCTGAAAACAGAAACTTTGAAATCATTTTTCTCAGTTTCACACTCTGGAGAGTTAAGATCAAATAAAGACCATCTTTATCATTTTCGACATTTATTTGTATTTTACAGTTATTTTGACATTTGTATCAGTGTTTGTATAGATCGATCTCCATTGTATCTGATAAATGCTAATTTAAGATTGAAATAAACCAAGCAAACTGCTCTGCACTCAAACACTCATATAAAACCGTTCAGTCCAAATCATGTTCTCTGCTCGTGAAAATCGTGACATTTTTCACATATGTGTCTCCCACCCTCTAATGTGAGGAAATCTGTGACCAGGGAGGAGCTCGGGGTTGAGCGGCTGCTCCAGGTGCCTGTGTGGGCTGAGTTTTGTGTGAGTTTTGCCTTTGTCCTCTGCGCTCCTCTGTCCCCGTGAATCGTGACGGTGTGCGGTGTGGAAAAGCCCTGGCTCCTGTAGTTTTGCCAAACAACCTCTCGACATTTTAATGAATTAATCAAAGCGTATGGGCTCCTCTTGGACGGTGTTCAGATGGAGGAGACTGGAGCAGAGCCAAGAGGAAAAACAAGATCAAAATACCACAGAGACGAGGTACGTGCTGCGTGAGGAGAGCGTTCAGATGAGAAGGTGCTGTCGTCAGGGACATGATTAGATGTGGTGAGTCTTACATTAAAGGTCCATGCTTTGTTCATGTTTATTCATTTCAAACACCTTTACACTCGTACTTCCAGATATTGACCACATATTGTTCCAAACTCTCAATTATAGTATCATCTCCAAACTCACCTGTTAAGTTTAAAGGGCCCCACCTTGTGAAAAAGTGAATGATTCTAGAGACAAAACTATAAAAACTAGAGCATAGGACTCATTGAATTTTATGATAAAGATCACGTCAGTAAATGTTCTGCAAAGTTTCATGAATTAATGTGAACAGTTTTTTCCTTTTTTTCTCCCCATAGTAAACTGTGAACATTCCTATAGGTGGCGCTGTAGCACTGATGATTGTGTTTGATATACCATCAGTGGAACTCAGACATTTCAGCACGATTGGACTAAACATAAGTGTGTAATATTTTTTTAATCTATTTTTTGGGGGAGTCTTTGTGCCTCTGCTGGCCAACCGTGAAAATTCCCCATGTCCACAATATATATATTTTTTTGCTCGTAGTCATCCATAGAATTAGAACTGAAGTACTGTGGGCCAAAAAATCCATAATTTTGGCAAAAAGAAGAAGAAGAAAATATTAATTAATTAAATTTAAATATGAATATTAATAATAAACCGGCAAAGAATAATAACCTGAGCCAGTTAAGGTCAATAAACAGGTGTGGTTTTGAGGAGGTAACAAAAGTCTAACATGGTTTAACGCTCACAAGAGTCAATTTTACAAAAATATAATATATGTGTTTGTGAAGCATATTGTGATGCCGTCTGGAGGTAATCTATATCCTCTGTGTTTTTAAAGTCCATGCTGTTGTGTTTTGAGAAAAACACTGCTCTACCTCGACAGGAAGTGCACATTTCAGCCCTTGAGCAAGCCCTGTGTGTGTGTGTGTGTGTGTGTGTGTGCTCAAGTTACTCATACAAGGAAAACAGTGAATGAAAGTTGCTTCAGAACATTCAGCAAACCCACTCTTACCTTCAATAAGGACTGTGACACAGACAGACATCCTCTGACTGTCCTCACTCCTCCGTGCTGTTATTGTCTCCAAAAACTCACTGGGGAGCACATATCACCACAGGACTCATATTTGTCTCACTATTTAATAGATATTTACTACTAAATACTAAAGCCTTACTAAAGTAATGCAATAGTTGATCTCCCTAGTAAATAGTTACTTTCTTAGTGGAATAATGCAGTTACTAACTTTTTGGGAGAAGTAACTGAGTATAACTTAAATCAAATCAAATTTATTTGTACAGTACATTTAAAACAGCCAAAGCTGATCAAAGTACTGAATAACATTAACAGTGAAATAAAACATACAACAGACAAATCAAGGATAATAATAATAATAATAATAATAATAATAATAATAATAATATAATATATATATATATATATATATTATATATATATATATATATATATTAATAAAAATGTCAGGTAGAAAAGATGTGCTTTGAGCAAGAATTTAAAGTGCTCAGTGTTTGTGCAGTTCTAATGTGCAACGTCAAAGTGTTCCACAGTTGTGGACCGAAGGCTCCATCTCCTCTGGTCCTGGGGACAGCAGGAGGTTCTGGTCTGCAGAGCACAGACCTCTGGATGGGACATGGGGCTGGAGGAGTTCAAATAAATAGGAAGGTGTAATGCCATTAAGACTCTTAAAAATAATCATTAACATTTTAAAATGGATTCTAAAATGTACGGGGAGCCAATGCAGGGATTTAAGAACAGGAGTGATGTGTCCCTCTGCTTCTTTCCAGTTAAAAGGCGAGCTGCTGCATTCTGGAGTCTGTAGACGGCTGAGCTGGACCTGGTCAATGCAGCAGACAAAGAGTTACAGTAGTCAAGCCACGACTGCATGAACGTAGTGCACTGGACGAGTGCATGAATGCAGAACTTAATTTAAGAACAGAGTTTACTTGCTTTTCAAAATAACTAAATACATTTTCAAAGTACCATGCCCAACACTGCTGTTCATTTGAAAACTACCTCTTCATGACATCACAAGGTGGAACAGAGCATTTGGAGCTTTGGAGATGTAGACAGACTAATAACAGTTTTACTCAAACGTGTGAATGAAACAAAACACAAGTCCAGGTCTGTTTTTGAGGAGGTTAAGAGAGTTTTCTTCTTTCTATAAAGTTCAGTCTGCTCTGGGTTTTCTTGTATCTATTTTATTTGCTGATGTTGTAATTCTGAATCCAGTTTTATCTGAGGTGGTGAAAACCTTTGTTGCCGTGGCGATGTAAACAAGTTCCTACCAGTGGCGATGTAAGCAGCTTTGTGTTTCAAGTGTTCTGTGTGAAAACATGGAGCAAGGGCCACACCATCTCCTGTCTGCACCTTTATAACCCGTCCTCCTCTTAGACTGACTCTTCCTCTTCCTCTTATAATCTACTTCTCCTCCTCTACCTCTCCTCTTCTTTTTCTCCTCCTCTCCCTCTCCTCTCCTCTCTCTCTCCTCTCCTTCTCTGCCTCTCCTCCCACTTCCCCTCTTGTTCCTCTCTTCCTCTTCCTCTTCTCCTCCTTTTGGGTTTCAAAGGGAGGACCAGGTCCTGTTTTCTGAAACACCAGAGGAGCCGAGGAGAGCGCCTTTTATACATTTTGAACATCCCAAGAGCCACTAGAAGAGCCACCAGAAGAGCCACCAGAGGAGCCACCAGAGAGACAACAGAGGAGCCACCAGAGGAGCCACCAGAGGAGACACCAGAGGAGACACCAGAGGAGCCACCAGAGGAGCCACCAGAGGAGACAGAGGAGCCACCAGAGGAGTCACCAGAGGAGCCAGAGGAGCCACCAGAGAGAGAGAGGAGACATCACAGAGGAGCACCAGAGGAGACCAGAGGAGCCACCAGAGGAGCCACCAGAGGAGTCAGAGAGACCACCAGAGGAGCCAGAGGAGCCAGAGGAGCCACCAGAGGAGCCACCAGAGGAGACCAGAGGAGTCCACCACCAGAGGAGACACCAGAGGAGACACCAGAGGAGACATCAGAGGAGCCACCAGAGGAGCCCCAGAGTCACCAGTCCCCACCAGAGGAGTTCCCAGAGACCAGAGGAGACACCAGAGGAGCCACCAGAGGAGACACCAGAGGAGCAGTGATATCCCCAACCCCAAGTTCTGTCATTGTGTCCTTTGGCAAGACACTTCACCTGCATTGCTGAGTATAAATATGGTGTGTGAATGATTGGTGGTGGTCGGAGGGACAGGTCACACTTCCATCAGCCTTTTTGTTTTTTTAATTTTACATTTATTTAACCAGGATGAGATTCAGAATCTCTTTTTTTCAGACAGACCTGGTCAGAGGAGCAGCAACACAATCGACACAAAACTGTCAAATCACAAAATATCACACCATAAAACCATTTGCATCTCTCAAGAAAAAACAAAACCAAAAAACAGGAAAAAAAAAAAACATCTCGGTCACCACACTCTTTACAATGTTCTTGAACTTACCAAGTGACCCCAGAGATTTCCAATTTAAGATCTTTCTGTAAATGTTTCCAGGATCATGTAGGAAAAGGCAGATTTTCCAGCTCTGTGAGGCACTTGAGCTCACAACATTAAGGAGGTTACTAAAGCAACCGGGATGGTTCCCCAGTATTAGGGTGACCAAACGTCTGTTTTTCCCCAGACATGTCCATTTTTGCGTCCTGTCCTGAGCGTCCATTTCTTTTTTTTTATAAAGTGATGCAAATGTCTGGGTTTTCATTACCGTTCATTGCGTTAATTAAATTGAGCATCTCTCATAGCGTCTGTGACTCAGAAGGAGCGAGACACAAACAGTCGGTCAGTCTGCAGCACGCCGAAGCACAAATGTGTATTTAACAATGACTTGTACAAGAAATTCTCAGTTTTCTGTTCTGGTCGGGACAAGTGGGAGGTCATGTGCACAGGTTGCGAGGTGAGAGTAGCTCAATGTCGAGGCTCCACCTCTCACCCTCGGTAAGGTGTCCGAGTTTTCACAAACGGAAATATGGTCACCCTACCCAGTATGGCTTCAATAAATATTAACCAATGCTGTTTTCTGCAAATTGTTAGTGATGTCCACAGCCGACTGAACCACAAAGAGTGCAGTGATGAGTCAGAGACTTAGAGTCCACATGAGCCACAGTGCAGAGTGGAAGATGGAGCAGTCATATACAAGGTATCGCATATCGCCATCGTCCAGGCTGCTTCCACCAGTTTTTTTCTTAACACTGAAAAAAAAAAAAAAAAACATTGTAGCACTTTGAGAGGCTTCGACAAGTCTGTAAAGTGCTTTACAAGTGTAAGGCATTATTAAAATAAATGTCACTCTGCTTTGTGGTGCTTTCTCCCTTTGCTCTCCATCCTTACTCACTCTCCCATCAGAGCGCTATCATATTACAATCAATATTCATTCCACTAATGAAACTAGGGGTGTCCAATTATCGCGTTAATTGCGATTAATTAATTACAGTCATATTTAGCGCGTTATGTTTTTTAATCGTGTTAATCTCATTTTTAATCTCTAACTTTACTGTTTCTGTCTGCGAGTTGCTTTATTATAAAATCTGTTTTTATGTATTGTTGGGACAACAACACACACAAAAAAACACATTTATTATTTTTTTTATTTCTGTAATTCCACTCACTGCCAGAAACCCACACAGAACGCGGCAGTAAGAGCGATGTAAACGTCATGTTAACGTTGGCGGCGTCAGTCACACAATGGACGAGGTCGAAGAGCCAGTAGAACAGAGGCAGCAGTGCACAGGGAAAAACACACTTGTGTCTTGGAAATTCTTCTCCCGACGTGAAATATAAAAGAAAATAACAAGTATAAAATCGCCTACAACTTGTCAAACCGGAGCTACTGGCGCTGGTGAAAACAACCTGCATAGACTCATGAAATCTGCACTACTGTCATATAGTGACCTGAGACATGAGGAGACATGCACACAAACACACACAAACACAAACACAAACACACACAAACACACACCTTCATCATCGTCATCAACCTGAGAATATGCAGACCACGTCTCCGTAGTTACTGCGCGGACACCGCTGTCCTCCCGTGCGCCGCGTGTGGATCATGTTTTCTCATGTACGCTGCGTAAACTGCACTTCCTCCTGTGCGCCTCTAAACCAGAACTAACACCAAGACTAAACCAGGACTAAACCAGTGATCTCATACATAAATCATTTCTCTATCAATAATATTTTTAATATGGTGAAGGAAAGTCTGGGCTTTTTATTGGTTTTAAGCAGACAAAACATCTTATGTTCAGATTTCCTAGTCTTACTTGAAGATCCTGGTCTTTGCTACTTTACAGCAAACAGTTTCATGTTCATGGAGACTTGGGCTCAACAGACAATTTGAAGAGAACAAACAAGAATTTTCAGGATGTGGTTGGTACATTCATGTAGTTTTAAAAAGCATGACAATATCAAGTAATCCAAAGTATTCAGATTATGTTACTCACTTTAACCCTTCCAGACCGACGGTATCGACATGTTTTACATAACCGCGCATAACTTTTTAACCATAAAAGATAGAGACTTAATTTTTTCCCCCTTGCATAGATAAGACCCGTGGCTTTACGAGCATCTTTCCAGCATCATCCTACGTCACACGCTGCGTGGTGACGTAGTGAAAACAGGTGTCCAATAGGAACTTCGCTCTTCGGCGCGTGACGCACTCCATCCATTTTCATTGGCCCAAACTTTGCCAAAGATTGTTGTAAGTCAAGATAGTTACTCCTCTGAGCGTCTGTGCTCATAGCATTTGATAAAGCAGACCTAAGTACCATTATTTCTCAAGTAAATGGCAAATTACGCATCTCGGTGTGCGTAATTGCGCATCCCTTACTATTTTTATTTGAAAAGTTTCTTTTACTTGCAAATGATACATAATACACCCAACAGGACGTAAACAGCCTAGTGCCGAGCAATGAATCGGGTGCGCGCGGGTGTGAGCAGGTGCGCGCAGATGCGCGCTTGGCGTAGACCCGGACGCACATTCGTGTGCCAAGGCATTTGTTGTTTTGCGCACACTTTCCTTGCTGGAAGCAGTGGCGATGGTAACGGAGCCTGGCAGTGACGCCGAGTCCGATGTGGACACTTTTTATACAGATGAAGAGTTGGATTACCTGGAGGTCTGGACCCTAATGAAGAGTAAGTAGCAAATATTTTATAGTTATTTAGAGCAATGTTGAGATGTTTCGCAGCTCATCCAAGCTGCTACTTCAGTTCTGTAGCAGTTTGGATGAGCCGCGAAACATCTTCAACCAAACTAACTTTTGTCCAGTCGACAAACTGAATTTTCACCTCGCCGTGGATTCTACCTGAACGACTGAGGGATTCTTCAAACTTTCTGCAACTTGATTATTGCTTTCTGCTGATTTCGCTACTTGCAGCAGGACAGCGGCTCTTTCTGTAGGAGACGTGCACAGTAGAGTGAAGTGACAGTGGTTCAGGAGGAACAGGAGTAATAGGAGTAACAGATAAACACCAAACACCAGAAATTTGAAATATAAAAATTTTAATACATAAGTCGTACCTGAGTAGAAGTCGCAGGAAACACCCAAACCATGAAGAAAAGTGCAATACAGTACTCAAGCATACATGGATAACATACAAAACCACGTCAGGCGTGTTTTTGATGAAAGAACAATGGTCAAGTCCAGTCAGTTTTTCATAATACCCCATTAAAACCATTTCACACTTGAGAAGAACTCTGCTCAGAGTTGCCAGCAGTGCTCTTGAAATGGCTGAGTTAAGTGTAATTCTCTTTTCACTGGTCTCAGCAGGTCACTAAACTAAACTGAACTAAACTCAAATTCAACAGTTAAGCATCTGTCCAGTTCAAGTCAGTTCTACCACAGAGCTGCTGTTCTGGCCCATCTCCCCTGGCCACCTGCTGAGAAAAGAGTTTACACACAAACCCTGGAATATTTCAGTGAACTTTTACAAAGGCACGTTAGAAATATGAGCCGATCTGGAGCTGTGTTGTCTGCCTGATTTCAGAGTGGAATTAACCAATCAGAGAGATGCATGCTCCTTTTGCTTATATGTAAAAAGGGAGAAAAAACACACATGACAGACTAAGAAACCATACCAACTTTATTTATAAAGCACTTTAAAAACTTTACAGTACACCAAAGTACTGCACACAAACACTGAACAGACAGACAATCACAGTAGAAGAAAATATATGGTACACATACAATACAGTTGGGCCCGGTCAAGCAGAAGTAAACAACAAGGCCAAAAATTCAAGTTAATGCATCTGATATAAAAATGTATTGAACAGATACATATGTACTCTAGTTTATGAAACTGTTGACCTTTTTTCTGTACCATTTTTGGTTCTAAAGTTCCATATGTTTTAAACAGACCATGTATGAAACATGGAACAAAAATTATTTCCCAAATTTCAAAGACCTGAAAATCATGTCAATAAATGGATGTATTTCATCATATCTTGTGTTATTCCATCTTTGAACTGTTGATGAAGGTACATGATTTAAAAAAAAAAAAAAAAAAAGTATTTAAAATGAAAAAAAATTTGCTTGGAAGGACTGACATATTTTATAGAAATAGTTTCCTTTCATTTTGAAGTAATATTAAAGTATTCAGAAGAAAAAAGTTGACAAATGATGTAAAATCCTGCACCTTCTACTTGTTTGCACAATTTTCCCTCCGTTACTTTTCCCTCCGTTACCATGACCTTTCTTAATAAAAAAATCTCATGAGTCAAAAAGTAAGAGGTTTTTCAACCTAATCTTGTACCATATGGTAGAAAACTATATGAAGCAAATATTCAAACCAGTTTGTTAAGGATATGTAAGTGAGAACCAAGAGTTATCACTGTTTGGATTTATTGCCCAAAAAGTGCTGCATATTTCATTCCCTCCGTTACCAACATGAGTTTTTTTTAAATTTTTTGTCAACAACTTGAAAGAATATCACAGGTTTAACTTGACCCTGTTGGAGTGTAACTCTTTCCTACATTCTGATACTTTACTTATTTCAATAGTCCCTCTAGTTTCTGAATAAGAGACATTTGAATGTCAAAAATCTGACCCTGTTTCCCTCCGTTACCACTTGACTGGACCCAGCTACTAAAAACATAGAAAAACAGCAATATACTCAACAAGAAATATACATTTCACTTATTAAAAGCCAGTGAAAAAAGGTGCGTGTTTAGGAGTGATTTCAAAACAGGTACAGACTCGGCCTCTGATCTCTAATGGTTCCACAACCGAGGGTCAGAAACAAAAAACGCACGGTCCCCACGAAGCTCACGTTTAGTTTTTGGGACAGCGAGCTGGAGTTAGTCTGCAGACCTGAGAGCGCGAGAGGGGAAGTAAGGGTGGATCAAGTCAGTGAGGTAATAGGGCACTGGGCCGTGCAAACACTTAAAAGTAAATAAAATAATTTTAAAATCGACTCTAAAAGACACTGGGAGCCAGTGGAGAGAAGCTAAAACAGGTGAGATGTTCTCGTGTTTCCGGGATCCAGTTAAAAGTCGAGCCGCTGAGTTTTGGACCCGTTGCAACCGTGAAAGTGCATTTTGGCTGACACCAACATAAAGTGCATTACAATAATCCAGTCTAGTCGTCACAAATGCATGTATGACAGTTTCGAAGTGTTGCGTTGGCGAAATAGGCTTAATTTTGGCCAGTTGTCTTAGCTGGAAAAAGCTAGATTGTTAGGATTTTGTTTTTTTGTGTTTTCTCCCCCTCCTTCTTTGTTTCGCAGAGCTTGAGTGTGGCAGGGGGCGTGGCTGGCTTCTCCCTTCCTATTCCTTCATCAGCTCTGGTCTTCTCACCACCAGCTCTGCCAGATAATTCCATCCTGTTGGGTAGTGCTCTGTCAGGTTCTTGGAAATATATCTGCTTTGCTTGCCACTTCGATGTTCTTCTTGGACTTACCTGCTTCTGTTTTTGCCCAGGTGTCTCTGTGGTCATCTGCCGTAGCCTCTGGAAAAGCCAGCCAGCTCCCTGCCTCCTTCAGCCTGCCTCTCGTTTGGAAAATATTGCCAAACCATAACATAGATTTTACAACAGCACTAATTTGCTGATCAAGTTTTAGATCTGGGTCCATTTTGACACCGAAGTTTGTAACAACTGGCTTCACTAAATGATTTAATGAACCCAGGTCCACAGGAAGAGAAGAGTTTAAGGAGCTAGGGCCAAAAACCATAACCTCTGATTTTTCCTGATTTAGGTGCAAAGAATTTCGTGACATCCAAGATTTGATGTCACTAATGCAGTCTAGAAGTGGTCTGGCAGCCTGTGGATCATGTGTCTTTAATGGCAGATAGATTTGGCTGTCATCTGCATAACAGTGGAAAGAGATGCCATGTTTCCTCAGAATGGTGCCCAGAGGGAGCATATAAAGGGGAAAAAAGCAAAGGCCCTAGAATTGATCCCTGGGGAACCCCATATGACAGGGGAGTAGAGGAGGAAACATAATCACCAACACCAACACAGAAATGTCTATCAGTCAGGTATGACCTGAACCATAGCAGGGCTGGACCACGAATCCCCACCCAGTGCTCCAACCGGGACAAAAGCTGTCAGATCCAACAACACACGAACAACAGAATCACCAGCATCAGTAGAAATAAATATGTCATTAAGAAACATCGTGGATTTTCTCAGAATCAACGATCAAAGCACCAAGAAGTTATATAGTTTGATATTTTTGTTCTGAATGTTGCGAGGATGTTTGAGAGGAGACGTCTTGTGTGTGTCTTCTCTCTCTCCCTCTCTAAACCCTCGCCCGTCAAACTCTCATATTCATATTCATGGTTGAGAGGTCCGTGTCGTGAGCAGAGGGCAGATTGCAGCCTTATTGCACATGTCTAATCACTGGTCCCCGGGGTCACAGCGCTCGGCTTCAAACATGGAAATCCTGCTCCAGTTCATCTTCACTTGTACTGACATCAACACTAAAAAGGTCACTTCTTAAACACATACAATACATACATGTAAAAACTATAGTCCACTCGTAGTTTTGCTTTGACATCACTTTGGGGGTTTTCTATAATGCATTTCTAATGGAGGAATGTTCAGCAGTTTCCATGGCGACACAATGAACACATTAACAAAGAGTGACAAAAGAGTTTTAAGATTGTCTGAAACTCAAGAAAAATAAATAAATAAATAAATAGAGCTGCTAATATAATTCATTTGTACTGAGGTAAAACAAGTTGCTATTATCAGGAAGAAAAAGAACCAGAGCCACAAACATTAGAGGAACATAAATATATCTGCCCCAATCACCAAGACGATCGTGAGGACTACACCAGAACCAGACCAGGACTAAACCTGGACTAGACCAGGACTAGACCAGGACTAGACCGGGACTGAACCAGGACTAAACCAGGACTGGCCCGGGACTGGACCGGGACTGAACCAGGACTAAACCTGGACTAAACCTGGACCTGGACCGGGCCTGGACCGGGACTGGACCAGTGTCATTAGTGGAGTATACATATACACACGTCACAGTCGTCGACCTGATCCGATGGAACACTTGTTTTCCCAACATCAGGACGCAGTGTGTGTGTAAGTTTCTCTCTTTTATGGTTGGACAGTTATGTGTGGTTATATAAAACATATTCCCAGGTGTCGTGTATGATACTGTTGGTCTGGAAGAGTTAATTAGCAGCATGCACGTTAAAAGTGTTGTGATAGAGCTCTGAAGGGGGAGTGACTTTTGACTCAGAGGGTCAAAAATGTGTGTTTGTGTGACGTAGGATAATGACAAAAATCTGCTCGGAAAGCCGCAACTCTCAGCTTTTCAAGGGAAAAAAGTACGTTTCAGTGTTTTATGATTGGGTTATGTGCAGTTATATAAAACATATTCCCAGGAGTCAAGGTTAAACTTGTGTAAATGAAACAAAACACAACTCCAGTTCTGTTTGTGATGAGGAAATATTAGAACATAGAGCAGAAAATAGCATAATATGGGCCTTTAAGAAAATCTTTAAAAATATCACTCAAGTTAGAGTAAAGGCAGGCCCCATAACAGAAAAGTTCCGTATAGTGTAACTTTCATTCAGATGTAAAACTCCACCTCTCCCCCTTTTTTCCACTGTGAATTCTGCTGTTTTTGTTTGGTCCAGGAAGTGATTTTGAGGCTCCGCGACAGCCATTCAAACCTGAGGGATTAAACAAACCTATTTTTACATCAGGTTTAACACGGAGCGCGGAGCAGGTGACGAGAACCAGGGAGACAGGCCCATAGAAAACACATCGTCATAGAAACACGGGGCTACAGCGGGAACATGGAACATTCCGCCTACACGCGCTTCACCCATCACTACTACCCCGGCCTCACCTGTCAGGAGCGCAGGACAGGTGCAGAGTATTTCAGTGAAGGGGACGCGGGGACAGGGCCGGCGTGACTCCCACACAGAGACGGCGTGTGCGCAGACACTTGTTTGGCTGTCGGACTACGGAGGGTTAAAAAAGTTCATTTTCGTCACTGTTTTAAAGAGCACTTGTTCATGTTTTTCTAATTATGACTTGGTTTGATGGAACAGTGTCTGGGTAGATACTGTGTGAATCATATTTTTACATCAGTTAAGTGTCAGAATACAGAAATGAGCTCTGAGTTTCTTTTTTTTTTTTTTCCTTAATTCATTTTTATTTATTTATTTAATGAGACAGGGTCAGTGCACAATTTTTTATTATTATTATTATTTTATTTATGTTTATTAAGGACATCACAATCGCATTAGACGAGCCAGATGTTGTTGCTTTGAGTGTTTTAGCACAAGTGTTAGTTTTCAACACCTGTCCATATCAAAATATAAACTACATAAAAACAGAGAATACAAGACACATAAATTACATACAGAGAAAAATATATACAGTACATTTTCAATGGATGCATTTTTAATTGAAAACATACAATAATTTTAATTTCCTTTTAAATTTGTTGTTGTTGGTTTTCCAGTTTTAAATGAGCTGGTCAACACTTCCACAGTCTGGCCCCTTTAAAAGAGAACGAGGACTGACCAAGAGTCGTCCTGTACAGAGGAACAACACAATTACCTGTTATTCGTAGCTCCTCTTGTGTTCGCTCTGTGTGAACATTTTATGGTCCTGGCAAATTCTGAGTGCAGTGGTGTATCGCAGTTAAGACACTTAAAAAAGAATTTAAGATTATTAAAATTGGTAAAATTTTCAAAGTTAAAAAGTTGATGTTTCTTTAAAATGTCACAGTGGTGCCAGTGTTTGGGCTTTTTGTCAAGGATCTTAAGGGTCAGTTTGTAAAATGAACAAAGCAGTTTCAGTTTGGTTGAGGAGTCGGGGACCATGAGGTGATAAAATAAGATCGATGAGTGAAGATCATTGTGTTCATGAATAGTTTAGAGGTGTGGAGCGATAGATCTTTACGTATGAAACGAAAGCAACTGAGACTAGTTTTAATCTTCTTTGCCAAGTATTTTGTGTGACCGATGAATTTAAAATTTTCGTCTAGAATGAGCCCAAGGTATTTAACTTCACTGACTGCTTGAATTTTCTCATTGTGCATCGTCACTTCAAAGTCACAGTTTTTTGTTTGTGTGCGCACTGAAAAACAAAGAGAAACTGTTTTTTTCACATTCAAATTTTTACATTAACCTGAACAGGGGAGATGTTTGTACCAGGTTGTAGCACCAGTGTTAATTTCCACCTGTCGTCTCTGGGCAGGTTCATTGATTGATTGTGTTTAACTGACCTGGACTCAACTGTTCTTCCTGGAGGATGCGAGACCTGTGTAGCATGTTTTGGGTTAATGTATATTTATTGTACAATTTTACCATATTTTTTGGACTATAAGGTGCAATTAAAATCCTTTTAGTTTTCTCTACTATACACCGTTGTACACAGTTCACCTCTGGACTAATTATAAAAAAGCCAGTTTGCAAAGACTGCAGGTGCTTACATTGACGCTGTGGGTTTTTCGGAAGAATTCAGTGCTTGTCCTAGGAAAAAGCACAAGAGATGGAAGGATCCGATTACAGGCCACTTTATTTCAGCATTTTCAGTTCACAGAGATTCAAGTTGATGACCAAGTACAACTATCACCCTGGAACGACGCCTCTGAAAAAACCCAGGATGGGAGGTAGCTTTATACTACACATCTGACAAAACATTAACTTGTTGATTTAGCATTTTCAGCAAGAACATTAACAGTAATGCTGACCCGGTACACTTTATCATGGGTGGGTACATGCCATGGGGTCCACATCCGCCAGTTTTCTGCTTTGTAGCATTTCAAAGTACAGAATAACATGTCTTTTTTTATAGAACCATAGCTAGACAGCATGTTTTCTGCCCTGTTGTCATTCCAAGGTACAAATACTGGGTGAATCAGCATGATCAACACAGAATAATTCTCACAATACTTTATGGGACCTTTTGAGGAGCCACAATGGACGAGTGCGACTGAGATGTTTGTTTCTGCACGAGTGAACACTTTGCAAGCTGCACTAAGAATTTTGATGTACAGTTTTATCTGCAGACTGAACAAATCAGACAATGAACTAATAATGTCACTCACTAATCTGAGATTCAGTGCAATAAGATCAGTCCAACATGTGGAGACACTGGTGTGGTTATATTTTAAAAACATAAATGTGTATTGTTTTGTATTGTCACTGTCCTTGCCTGTTTTTAAAATGGGCCATGAGTCTGGAATGATGATGATGATGATGATGATGATGATGATGATGCACCTTGTGAATTAATTCTGGTTGTACTTACTGACCTCGACCGATTTTATGTGGTACATGGTGCTCAAAAATCTGTCAAAATGTTTTAGTACGACTTTATAAACTACGAATCCGCACCGCTTAAAGGATTGTCGGAGCGTTATGGCTTCTGTAGTCAGGAGCCTCACGAAATAAGGTACAATTTATGGTCCTTAGTCCAACTGATACTGACCACATCAGCGCACAAGGAGCGAGCAGTTTTTTCAGCATTTATAGTTTATGCAAATGAGTCATGTGGTTTTAAGTTTCGCTTCTGTAAAACGTAAACAAATGTGTGCAAAGCTGAATTAAACACATTATTACGCAATGCATGTTTAAGTCCTCCTCTTAGAAAATAAATGATTCACCCACGTTCACATTCATAATCCACATTCACCAAGACAGGGAGGCAACGCCGGGCGAGTTACGATGGATTGTGGACGCCTGGACTAAGGATCAGTCTCAAGTGTCGTCCGTTTGTTTTGGATAATGCGTCTTATAATCCAGTGCATCTTACAGTCTGAAAAATACGGTATTAAAGATGCTCAGTGTTTGACATGTTTGAGGTATCCTTTATTATGAGTCTGTCTACGTCTCTAAAACTCAAAATGCTCTGTTCCACCTTATGATGTCATGCAGTGGTAGTTTTCAAGTTATCAGCTCTTTCTACCTTTAATTCAATAGAGGTTTACAATTCCAAGACTGAAATGATGTGTCTGTGTGAGAGAAGAACTCAGCCTAATGTGCAGGTTTGTGAGCTAAACGTGTGAATGAAAGAAAACTCAACTCAGGGCTATTTGTGATGGGGAAACTACTACATAACATAGATCAGAAAATAGTGTAACAAGAGCCCTTTAAGAAAATCATTACAAAAATATAACTCAAGTAAGAGTAAAAGTTTGAAAATCACTCTGGGAAGCCTAATTTCAGCAGTGCTTATTAACCTCATTGTGGCACCGGTGGATTTTTCCGGGTATTAACAGAGCCCTTATTGTACAAGGTCTTATTTTGTCCTCTTCAGACCACATTCAGGTGAAGTGGTTTCTATGGCCACCCCCAGGAAACGACTCCAAAAATAAATGATGAAGAATTGAATGGAAATTGCCCATGGGGCCAATTTGACCCTTGTATTCAAATAGCACCAGGACAAAGATGGTTAAACAGCCTCTAAATAAGAATAAAAACAACAGATGTGGAAGTAGTTGTGTTTCCATTAAAGGTGCGCTACATAACTCCTCCTGTCTCCATGGAGATGTTATTCCTTTGACTGGAATATTCCACAGTATGGCTTTTAACAAATGTAATTCAATGAAAACAAGTGTCTGTACATCTGTACAGAGGCAGATGTTTTCATCAGTAAAAATCCACCTGCACTTGAAGAAATGCAAGATTAGTTTAATGCCATACTACGGACCATTTCAGACAGAAAAAATCTCAACCAGGTTGTGTCTCATTTCAGCCCTGAAACTGCTAATCTTTGGCTGGAGTTGAGCATAAAATAAATATTTGTAAACTCTTGATTAGAGTCCAGTCGTACATAAAATGTATGTGTGTATTATATTGTGTATTGTATTGAAATGAAAATTTAAAATTATGATTTCTTCAGGATGAACACGAATTCACAGATGCGATGCGACTGTCAAAAATACAACATCACTTCACAGACATTTACTTAGAAGAAGAAACAACAACTGAGATGCCGGACTTATGCACCGCATACGGACTGAACCAGAACTAAACCAGGACTGCACCAGGTCTAAACCAGGACTATACCAGGTCTAAACCAGGACTATACCAGGTCTAAACCAGGAATAATCTTGGACTTGAGAGAGAGGGAGAACCCTGAGCCCATGGAGCAGGGTGTCTGCAAAGCGCAATTGGGCGGCGACTGCGCGTTGCCCCATGAGGCGCAGAGCTCTAAGCCAGTCCTTTCATCTGCGGTTACCTGACGGGCTACGCAGGCGCATCTCCAGGCCCATCCCGACACTCAGTCCTGGTTCAGTTCTGGTTTAGTCCTGAGGTCAGACCTGGTTTAATTCTGGTTCAGTCCTGGTTCAGTCTGTATGTGGCGCAAAAGTCCGGCATCTCCATCGATGTTTCTTCTGCTCATTAAACAATACCTGTGAAGTGATGATGTATTTTTGACAGTCGAGTCATGTCTGTGAATACGTATTTGTACTGAAGAAATTTTTGACGTTGTAACTTTTCAATTTGTTTTCTGATGGATAAAATACACACAACACACATTTTATGTACAACTGGACTCATTCGGGAGTTTACGAATATTTATTTTTACGCTCAACTACAACCAAATATGCACAGAAATATAGACACTAGACTAATAATAAAGGGTCATTCAAACATAGATGAATGAAACAACACTGATGTTTTTTGTTGAGGTAACATCATTAGAAGAACGCTCACAAAAGTCAGTTTTGTGTAACAGGATCTTTAAGTGTGACCAGTGTTGGGGAGTAACAGATTACATGTACCGGAGTTACATAATCAGAGTACAAATTATGAGTAACTGTATTCTGTTACAGTTACTGTTTCAGTGAGTGGTAATTGGATTACAGTTACTTTGTTGAAATAAATGGATTACACAGAGATATTTTCCTGTTTTCACATTTTGGGCTAAATCCCTCCTTTTTTTTTTTTTTTTTTTCGGTAATTCCACTCATTACTGGAAACTAAACCAGGTCTAAACTAGATCTAAACCAGGTCTAAACCAGGTCTAAAACCAGGACTAAACCAGGACTAAACCAGGTCTAAAACCAGGACTAAACCAGGACTAAAACAGGTCTAAAACCAGGACTAAACCAGGACTAAAACAGGATTTAACAGGATTTAACAGAACTAAACCATGCCGCGCGGACCATGTCTCCTCGTTTTTTAGCAATAATATTTTTAATACAGTTCAGTAAAATCTGGGCTTTTTCATTTTCTTTTAGCAGACAAAACTTCTCATGTGAAGATTTCCTCGTCTTTGCGTCTCTACAGCAAATCAAGTAATCCAAAGTATTCAGATTACAGTCCCTGACAAAAGTCTTGTCGCTTATCCATTTTGTAGAAACAAAATCTTATAATCTCACTTTAAATTAATCGATTGGTTTTAGAAATGTCTCATATGAAGCTAAAACCCTCCCAAATTATGCTCAATATACTAAAATAAATTTGCTTCACTGAAGAAAGATTGATCATTTAATGAACACAGAAAGGTCAGATTTTGGCAAGACAAAAGTTTTGTCGCCTACAGAAAATTGAACAAATAATTTACTTCAAATACAAAAATATGTTGCATAACGTCAGTGAATGAAGTAGTGGTGCTGTGAGATCCATATTTAATATCTTGTATGACTCCATGAGCTTGAAGGATGCATCCATGTGGTTCGACAATGATTCATACAATTTGTTGATGAAGTCATCAGGAATAGCAAAGAAAGCGTCTTACATGCCTCCCAGAGTTCATCAAGATTCTTTGGTTTTGCCTTCCATGCTTCCTCTTTCATTCTACCCCAGACATGCTCAATGATGTTCATGTCTGGTGACTGGGCTGGCCAGTCCTGGAGCACCTTGATCTCTTCACCTTGACAAACTTTGATGTACCTTAAGTAATTTAGTGGATTCTGTTACAAACTACATTTTGGACTATGTAATCTGTAATCTGTAGGGGATTACATTTTAAAAGTCACCTTCCCAACACACATTATTGTCCATTTTTATTGTATTATTTTGTAGTCCCAGATCCATTTGGCCAGAGTAACATGGACATAAGTGCTCTCTCATATGAAGTACACAGCCCCGGCTCCAGACCCCGGGCTCTGCTGTACTTTTCTATGACCATCTCCGTCAACACAAACATACGCCCTTTGTTTCTATAGACTTACACGTTGTGGGGGCTCCCGCGGGACACAGGGAGAACAGCTCTTATTATGCTTCTGTCAATACATGTATCCGAGAGGCCCGGACAACAGGGAGTGTCGCAGGGAAGATATAGAGCGCTCCTCACCTTTGGATAATAAACGGAATGGGGTCACTGCGCTCGGACTCAGATACGGATGGAAATGTGCACGAGCGGAAAAATGGGAAACAACACAAGATTGATTGGATTTTCAGCGCGGACGTTCTGTAGTCTAGTGATGGATACGGTGAACTGGACCCACTCCCCGTTTTGGTGACCTTCAGGATTTTTCCAAATAAAAGTCTGAAAATAAGCGAGACCCTGTAACCACAAAAGAACATTGAAATTTGTTAAGTAAAGGTTTTGAATAAATGATGAATACATTTCGCCAAACATTCTAAGACTTCGACAACTTTATTGATCCACAAGGGAAACGACTTGGACACAGAAGCTCAAACATCACAATATAAGACCAAAGAGTAAAAATGTAAATAAATGGTAATAATAAATTCTAAATAAGTAATTATATAAATGTAAATGTGCAAGTCAAAATAAAACACAGAAATATAGTGATACAAAATTATCTCTCTTACATAAGGGTGAGTTGCTGTACAGTTGTAGGGAGCATTACCTGTTGCCTCACAGCAAGAAGGCTCTGGGTTTGATCCCCGGGTCGCCCGGGCCTTTCTGTGTGGAGTTTGCATGCTTCTCCCCGTGTCTGGATGGGTTTCCTCCAGGTGCTCCGGTTTCCCCCATCAACCCAAAACATGCTCCATGTCTCCAGAACAGTTAGAGATAGTTGTCTCTCATAGTTAAGGTCAATTAAATACAATCAATTCAATCAGTGTGTCCTTAGGCAAGACACTTCACCCACATTGCCTAGTATGAAAGTGGTGTGTGTGTGAGTGATGGTGGCGGTCAGAGGGACCGATGGCGCCGAGTAGCATGGCAGCTGCGCTTCTGTCAGTGTGCCCCAGGGCAGCTGTGACTACAATAGTAGTCACCAGGTATAGAGTGAATGAACAATGCTGTATGAATGAATGCTGAATAATGCTCTGCAAAGCGTCTTTGGAGACAGAAAATGTCTGTGAAAAGCGTTATAGAAATAAAGACTTACTTACTTACAAGGGTGAGTTGTTGTACAGTTGTAGGGAGTATTATCTGTTACATAAGAGCAAATTGTTGTACAGTTGTAGGGATTATTATCTGTTACAGAAGGGTGAGTTGTTGCATAGTTGTAGGGAGTATTATCTGTTACAGAAGGGTGAGTTGTTGTACAGTTGTAGGGAGTATTATCTGTTACATAAGGGCGATTTGTTGTACAGTTGTAGGGAGTATTATCTGTTACAGAAGGGTGAGTTGTTGCATAGTTGTAGGGAGTATTATCTGTTACAGAAGGGTGAGTTGTTGTACAGTTGTAGGGAGTATTATCTGTTACATAAGGGTGATTTGTTGTACAGTTGTAGGGAGTATTACAGTATGAATGCAGTCCCATGTCTCACTGAGTGGAGCTGTAGGAGCCTGTTGAAGAATATACTCCTCTGTCCCTCTATAATCTGGTGACCTTTAGGATTTTTCAAAATAATCAGTAACGGCAAAAAAAAGTTTCTTCATTCATCCAAGAGGCTTCTTCCTTCTTCAGTTCAAGGTTCTGGAAAAACTCTGCCTTATAGCTGTCTCAAGGGAGGAGCCAACTAAACTTTAAATTAAAAATAAAATTTAATTTAAAAACAATATTTATTTATGTATTTATTTAGACTAAGTTAAGCTTTTCTCTGTATTCTTGCTGTTGCCTTTTGTTTTTTTGTTATTCACTCTTCTGTTCTCCTTATTTCTGTCAGATGAAGCTGTACTCCCCCATGTACAAAAAATAAATAATAGTAATAGTAATAATAATAATAATAATAATAATAATAATAATAATACATACTTTTTTTTAAATTTAATTTAATTTTATTTAATTTTTTTTCTTAAGGTTAAGACTCAACAATGACAAATCAAGAACAGTGTGCGACTACCGTACATGGTTTAGATTTCGTTGTCAAAGTGCGGTGTGGTAATAAAATGAGCTGTTACATGTGACAATGCTGCCAGGCCAAGATCCAGGTCAGATCTGTGGAGACTGTGCAAACTCAAGACAATAAATCATGGGGCTTTAAGAACACGATACAAGAGAAGTTTCTTGCTCTACTGTGGTACATTCCAGGCAGAGCAATAACATCTCCATGGAAACAAGTAGGTGTCAAATCCTACACGGTTCATCTTCAAAATTCTGGTATTTTCTCTCTTAAACTCATATATTATCCTCTTTCCTTGATGTGTGCTTTTATAGAGAGACAGATATTGAAGTTGACAGAGGGCATATCCAAAGAAGAAGTCATTTTCTCATTTTGTGCTTTGTCTGTTATGAAGTGAAGATCAGTGATAGAGGTTTCAACACAATTTAATAAAAAGACTGTTTACTCTGAGAGGCTCTGAACACATTCAGGCTGTTTCCAGGTATCATTGGTTGTCATAGTAAGTAGGTTTCCAAGAAGCGAGATAAAGCTAAATCCTGGTTTATTTGGCCAATCCAGGCAACATGGTCACATTATATTACTCTTAATTATATTATTTATTTATTTTTTCTTCTACTTCTGTGGCATCTGATTTGTGTGCACAAAAAAAAAAAAAAAAAGACAAAGATCACTCTGAAGTGCTTTGAGGACTGAAACATTTTAAAAAGTTTATGTTGTGAAAATAGAAAAGAATCCTACAAAATATGACCTGTGAGAGTTGTTGATGTCCTGTCAGCCAAACATGAGCAGTTTGAATTCCCAAATGCTTCTGTAACCCAGGTTAAAATACAGATCTACAGTCAATAGCCAATATTCCCACTACGACCGGTCAGTAAACGCATCACGCTCACTCTCGCGCTTTCAACAAGCAGTGTTGGGAAGGTGACTTTTCAAATGTAATCCCCTACAGATTACAGATTACATACCCCAAAATGTAGTTTGTAACGGAATCCATTAAGTTACTTAAAGTGAGTAATGTAATCTGAATACTTTGGATTATTTGATATTGTCCTGGTTTAGTCTTGGTTTAGTCCTGGTTTAGTTCTGGTTCTAGTACTGGTTTAGTTCTGGTTTTGGTCCTGGTTTTAGTCCTGGTTTATTTCTGATTTTAGTCCTGGTTTAGTCCTGTTTTTTTTTTTTTTTTTCTTGGTTTAGTCCTGGTTTAGTTCTGGTTTTAGTCCTGATTTAGTCCTGATTTTTGTCCTGGTTTAGTCCTGGTTTAGTCTTTGTTTTAGTCTTGGTTTAGCCCAAAATATGAAAACAGGAAAATACAGCTGTGTAATCCATTTATTTCAACAAAGTAACTGTAATCCAATTACCACTCACTGAAACAGTAACTGTAACTGAATACAGTTACTCATAATTTGTACTCTGATTCCGTAACTCCAGTACATGTAATCTGTTACTCCCCAACACTGTCAACAAGTCACCTGCTCCCCTCCATTCACACCCGGGAGTGAGGCGAGACAGGCCGGCTGTGCAGGAGCCCTTACCTCTAGCATGGTGAATAGACCGTACAAAACTATAACACAAGGGAATTGGCCAGGCAATTCTAGTTAAAAAAACATCCCAATGGCGAGCTGAACCCAGGAATTCTGCGTACAACTCACAATACACAAGACACTGAAACAAAAAGTAACTCAAACCAGTTCTCCCTCCACATGGTTCAGCCCAGGACCTCCCCCAGAGGCTTTAAAACTGCTGCCACTGACCACTGTCCAGACTGGACATGCAGGGGAGTGTGAACATGGATAGATTTGACTAGGGCTGGGAAGATGAGACACACCCTGAGATGACGCAAGACAATATTTTGATACAATTTATAATAAATAAGTAGTGCAATCCATTTCACAATTTTGGCTTCACTATTTTTATTTATTTTATGTAATATTTTCACACTGATCATAGTACTTCTTTTTGGAAATACAGCATCTCGAATTGTAGAACTCACCAGCTCTTAACTTTTTTTTGTTCCAAGCCAAGTTAAGTTTAGATGGTTATGGAAAAAGAAAAGAACAAATGAATCCGTGTATCATTCGTTCATTCGTTTTTCAATATAAAACTAAAAATAAGAAAACGACATAACAACTATTTTCTTCATTATTGGTCTCCAAAACCAAAATGAAAAAACGGATAATGATTCCTTTTTTCAGTTTTAATTTTGTGTTTAAATGAAGAACCAGGACTGAGCAGACCGGGACTGAGACTGGGACCAGACCGGGACCAGAGCGGGACTGAGACCAAGACCAGCGGTCTGAGCGGTTCCATGTCATTGTCTGTGCGCTGGTTCCGTGCGGGGAAAGTGAGAATGCTCTGTGGACTACAGGTCCGGACGGGCTGCTCCGGTCCTCCACGCTCAAGAACCACGGCTGGTTCCGAGGTGGTGCAAAACATCTAATTGACGCTTTCACACCAACGAAAACGAACCGAACTAAGAGCTTTTGGTTGCAAATGGACCAGGTCCGGGACCAGACCGGGACCAGAGCGGGCCTGAGACCGAGACAAGACCAGGACCAGAGTGGGACCAGACCTGGACCAGACCGGAGGCTCAGAGCCCACAGCAGGGCCGGAGCTCGAAGCTGAGGTTCGGACCCCGCGGAGGTTCGGAGTCAAAGCTCGGAGTCCGCCCTGGTCCCGGTCTGGTCTCGGACCTGGATCAGTCCTGGTTCAGTCCGTACGCGGTCCAAAAGTTCGGCATCACAGTCACGGAAGTCACGTAAACGGGAAACGGTCGTTATCCATTTTTTCCATTCTTCATTTAAACACAAAATCGAAAACTGAAAAAACGAATCATTATCTGTTTTTTCATTTTGGTTTTGGAGACAAATAACGAAGAAAACTGTTGTTTTTTCATTTTCTTATTTTTTGTTTTATATTGAAAAACAAATGAACGAATGATACACGGATTCAAATGTGTAAAGTGAAATTAATGTGAGTTTAATGGGAGAGATCCATTTTCACATATTACCTAAAGTCACTTATTATCTCATTACTTGTCTATAGTAGTGTTGCCACATTTGGATTTTGAAACAGTGATCTTCCAATTAGTGGGTTACTACTTCAATTAAAGCCAGAGTATGTAATGTTTTTCCATACAAAAATAAATGCTTACTATTTATTGCATAAAAAAATAAAATAAAAAAAACATCTGTCCTTACTGTGAACAGGCTTGCATCTCCACAAACTTGACTCATACTTGGGCATCCTCCTGCTTGTTTCCATGGCAGTGTTGTTTTGGAAAAATTCTATTATCCACTGTAGCATAAAACATATGTATGTTTAATGTTCCACTGTACTCCCGAGGCTGTTGATGCTCTGTAGCCGATGTCATCAACGTTCCCTGGAGGCACTGCTCTGTCTAAAGCTCTGTTACTGAAATTAGACTTTAATGTGAGCTTTATTTCAGCACAATCTGACTGGAAAAACAAGTCCCCCTCAGATCACATTACAGTCGGATACAAGCCAGCGTTCGTCACTCTCACCACGAACGTTTGGATTGATCACAGGCTCCTGAAAATGTGTTTAAATAAATTTTGTAATTTTTGTATACATTTTTCTTGAGTTTTCAGACCATCTTAAAACGTTTTTTGGCAGATGCTTTTTTGCACGTGGTTTTCTCACATCATCAGTTTGCGTTTGTGAATCACCATCAAAATAAGAGTGCACAACAGAACACAACTCTGCACACATTTCAAATGTCCAAAGCTGCTAAAAGTAATACCAGTAGAATTAGCCAAAATATAAATCCGCCTGGCAGTCTGGCCCGTGGTCTTGCTCTGAGTCCAAACCCTGGTCTTCAAACTGATTGGACTGGACATGTCCAAATCTATACAACATTAAGATGCTTCTCCTCTCTGCACTTTGGGTTTAAATAGAAACTGTGGTCAGCTCTGAAGGTTTTACCTCTCATTTAAAGTTTCACTGTGTAACTTTTTGGTTTTGAATCAGTCACTCCCTTGTTGCTCTGGAGTAGGGGTGTGCAAAACTATTGAAAGATTCATATATTGTATCGTTTAATGTGATGATACAGTATCGATATTGGGGGCTTCTGTATTGATATATCACCAAGAGTATTTTTTTAGTATATTTTACTAAATTATTTTGTTACAGCTACAGTTTTGTTGTTTGATTATGCGACACATTTGACATTTTCACAGTTTTGATGATTATAATGTTTGCGTTTCATATGAACTTTGCACAAGAAGTGGTTTAACACATTTTTAGTACCACAGCCACGATTTAGCCTGAACCGTATCAAATTGATTTGAAATATATCGTATTAAATGGAAAGTGCACTGTATTGAGGTATGTATTGTATCATGGCCTATGATTCGTATCAAGAACTTCTTAGGCTATGTTCAGACTGCAGCCTGAAGTGACCCAAATCTGATTTTTTGGCCCCTATGTTCCTGTATCTGATCTTTTAATGACAGTCTGAACGACACAGATCCGATTTTTTCAAATGTGACCCAGGACACTTGGATATGTGCTCCTGAAACTGATACATATCTGATCTTTTGACATGTGACTTCAGTCTGAACGACCAAAGTGCATTCATCCACCTACACGTTATCAACAAGACACAAAGATGAAGATAAGATAGTTTAAAACCACACTGTGAAACATTCCAGACAAAACAATAACATCTCCATGGAAACAAGCATTTGACGTACCTTCCACCAGAAAAGCGACACAATGCACCTTTAACATCTGTTTATTGTCCACTGGAAAGAGACAAAGATGAGACTAACACAAACAAATCAGTTAAAGCCGGTAATGACTGTAAACAAGTGAGGTGTGAGGCGTCCCCAGTGAAACTATTATCTATTCTCTGTGGGTTTCAATTATGGCTAATGCACAGAGTCTTTCCAGCTAATGTAGGTGCAATTCTTTCCTATTCTGTTCATTACTGTGGGAAAAGCAGTCATCCATTAAACCTAAGTAGCCAGTTTGAACCTAATTTAAAGGTCCTATATGAGGCAAAATTGACTTGTGAGCCTCAAGTCGTGTTCTAATGCTGTTAGGTTGTCAAAAACATACCTGGACTTGTGTTTTGTTTCATTCACATGTGGCAAAGGAGAAATTCAAGTTTATTTAGGTTGAAAACATTTTGCAGTTCATCCAAGCTGCTTCTTCAGTTCTGGTCAGACGCTGGTGGACACTGCCTTATATCTGCCTGAAGGGAGGAGCTAACTACACTGAAACTACTCTGAAACTGCCCAACTGCTCAATGCTCAATACACGCATCAAGAATCTCGGACTTCTGGTCATTGCGCAATTCATACGGGGAAGGATTCTCCGAAAAAGTGAGCATCAAACCTCCATGTTTGTTTTCCCAGTGGATGTGTCTATTGTCAAAGTCGATCTTTTCAAGTCTTTTGAACCATATCACTTTTGTTTCTGGTTCTGATATTGTCATATTTTAGTTTTGGGATTTGGACATCGTAATTGTGTGGTTGTTGGATCCTAACAGCGGAAAACGGCTCGAGAAATTTTTTGCGAACTCCATAAATGCAAAAGTGAATCAGATGTGTGTGACTCAAACCTCTGTTCAAACTGTTTCTCTTCTCAACGGAATTGAAAAATAGTGAAAAAGGTGATGGGCAGGATTGATCCACAGGAAGAACCAAAAAGGAAACATTTCACTGTCTAAGAGTTTGTTTGTATGTTTTGACAGCAACATCACGTCTTGGTCTCTTTGCAGTGGAAGGTGTTTCTTGGTGAACAGCTGGTGTCTTTCACTTTGGCGTTGACTTTTTAAATTCGTAACCGAGGTTGAGTGAGGGATCGGGGTTTTGCTTTGTTGGTGCTCTACATACAAAATGTTCACCACAAACTCAGGATGATTTAGTCAGTCAAATGTTTCCTTTTTGGTTCTTCCTGTGGATCAATCCTGCCCATCACCTTCACCTTTCACTATTTTTCAATTCTGTTGGGAAGAGAAACAGTTTGAACAGAGGTTTGAGTCACACACATCTGATTCACTTTTGCATTTATGGAGTTCACAAACAAATTTCTCGAGCTGTTTTCCGCTGTTAGGATCCAACAACCACACAATTACGATGTCTGAATCCCAAAACTAAAATATGACAATATCAGAACCAGAAACAAAAGTGATATGGTTCAAAAGACTTGAAAAGATCGACTTTGACAATAGACACATCCCACTGGGAAAACAAACATGGAGGTTTGATGCTCACTTTTTCAGAAAATCCTTCCCAGTGTGAATTGTGCAGTGATCGGAAGTCCGAGATTCTTGATGCGTGTATTTGGATTGTTTTGTGAAATTAATTTTGTGTGTGTGTGTGAGGTCGTTCACATTTCCAGTTAAATATGACTGGTATGTGATCTCCATCGTGAACTTTAAACACCCAAAAAGTGTCCTGCATGAGCATTGGAGGACACAATGACGTCACACACAGTGAGCTTGCTCAGTGCCTACGGAAGTCGCCTAAAGACTGAGCTTGTCTTTCAAAATCTGGTCCAGTTGTTGGTAAAATGGACAGGTTACACATCCACAGCCGCGTTGTTTGTTTGAGTCTTTATCCGCCTTGTATTTTCTCACAAGCTGGTTTAGACCTGGTTTAGTATCCGGCAATGAGTGGAATTACTGGGAAAAAAAAAAAAAAAAAAGGGATTTAGCTCAAAATGTGAAAACAGGAAAATACATCTGTGTAATCCATTTAATTCAACAAAATAACTGTAATCCAATTACTGAAACAGTAACTGTAACTGAATACAGTTACTCATAATTTGTACTCTGATTACGTAACTCCAGTACATGTAATCTGCATACAAATATACGACTCCAGATCCCGGTCCTTGCTTTTGTAAAGTTTTGTCAAAGCGTGTGGTTCTGGCTTGTCTTGGAAATACCAGAGTCCACTGTTTGTCCATTATGACTTTAACTGGAAAAAAAGAAAAACTCAATCCCTATGTCTTTTTGTTTTTGTCGAAATTTAACTAAAATTGGCGAAAAGCAGGCGAAAAAGTCTGAAAATAAAAACCGCGGTGATCAACAAACACTTTTCCTCCCTCTGTTCCTTTCCTCACAACCGCATTTGCATTTGACTCAGACTCCCCGAGAAGCAGGTTATTTAGCGGCGCTCTCCTCTGTCATCGCGCTGGCAGCTCGTATCATCGCCGAACATAAAACTGGATATTTCCCTCCCAACATGGCGCTCTCTGCCTGGGGCTGCCCTCATCGCCTCCAGTCAAATGTCGTGCCCGCTTCTCTCTGCCCACTGAGCATCTTTAACGACCCACACACACATCCACTACACACGTTCGTTTTCGGTATTCAGTCGCTGTTAAGCGGCACTGTGGAACTTTTCGGTTGGGGGTCTGTCACTGTCTTGTTGCTATGGAGATGTCATCGCTCTGCTTGGAATGTTGGATAGTACACACTTAATATCTGGGTTTCACGTGACATCAAAGGGTACATTTGTTAGCACGCGAAATCAGATGGAGGGAGGAAGTGAACTGACTGGATGAAAATGCAGATGTGTTGTGTCGTTTACGGCTGTGCTAATCGTTCTAACCGAGAGAAGGAAAAGCGATTTTTTTAGAGTACCAAATATAGTCGTCCACAAAGGTCAGAAATGGGAAAAGCTGACAGAACAACACCGTAAAAAGTGGATTACAAACCTACGTCTGCGGTCGGGAGGAGCAGAATCCACAAATGCTCGTGTCTGCAGTGACCACTTCTACAAAGGTTTGTTACAAAGATAAATAGTTTTTTGTGGTTTACCTAAACATAAACAAATCATTAACGACTAACGACGTTTGTTGACATTAAATAGTTGGGATAGATCGGTTACTGCCGATACACTGCACTAACTTTTGTCCAGTCGACAAACTGAATTTTCTCCTCATGGATTCTACCTGGACGACTGAGGGATTCTTCACACGATGCATTTTGATATTAAAAGGAATCACAGTCTGTATTACTCCTGATGCTCCTGTCTACGGAGCCGTAATGCTGCAAGTGGAGCGGCTTTGTAGTTTACTAAAGTCGTACTAAGACACACGAATAAATTCATATATAAGGCGCTCTGGATTATACCACACTATATCACACTAGTTTTTTGATGAAATTAAAGTATTTTAAGTGTGCCTTATACAGTAGTGAGGAAAATACAATATATTTCAATATTTGGAAGTTGAGCTCAGTATTTATCGTGTGTACGTTTTCTTTGCACAGTCTCATCTGTATTCTGCCGGTCTCCCTCGGAGCAGCTTTGTGTGGTTGAGATGGGCCACCACCTATCTCCAAAAGTGTCCCCAGGGCCCCGAAACAGCCGCTCCCTCTGCCCTCGTACTAATGGAAACAAATGACAAAAATAGCATCTGCATCCGGAGATTAGAGCAGGACTGACGAACGCGAGCGGAATAAAGAGGAGCCGCCCTAAACAGCGCACTGGATCTTAAATAATCGAGAAGTTGGTCGGAGGATGAGGGAGTGTGTAATCTTTTTAATGGAGCGGATAGAAATGATGGAGAATACACAGCGCTGTGTCCAGTAACTACAACTTCAGTCTCCAGTTATCCCGGCTCCTTCCACTCCCATAAAATCTCTGCGTTATATTAAAATAAATAATTATTAAAAGGTCCGATATTACGCAAAATTGACTCTTGTGAGCTTTAATCCATGTTATAATGTTGTTACCTCATCGAAAACAGACCTGGAGTTGTGTTTTGTTTCATCTGCACACATTTGAGTAACACTAAAATGCTCTGTTCAACATTGTGATGTCATGAAGTGGTAGTTTTCATGATATCACAACCCCAGAACCCCTCCCTTTCACCTTTTATTCAGTGGAGGCTGTAAATTCCAGGGCTGAAATGATCCAAATGATTCTAGTGAAGGAGTGTGGAGTTTAAAAGTGCGGTGTTTTCTGTCTGAAAGGAGAAGCTCGTCCTAAATATACAGGATTTGTGAGGATAAAGTGTGAATGAAACTAAACACAAAATGTACATTGGTGTTTGTGATGAGGAAACATTATATGAATTAGAAACAGAGAGAAACAGAAAGAGACACAGACAGAGACACAAACAGAGACACAGACACAGACAGAGACAAAGACACAGACACAGACAGACACAGACAGAGACACACAGACAGACACAGACAGAGACACAGACAGAAACAATGACAGAGACACAGACAGAGACACAGACAATGACAGAGACAGACAGACACAGACAGAGACACAGACAATGACAGACACAGACAGACATGATGATCATGCAATGTAACCCGGTATTAGCCATATCCCGGTTATGTCAGTATTCGGGTTACTGCGTATACATGCGCACTGAGAAACCGGGATACTCATATTCGTGTATACATGATCAAATGGAGTATCCCGGTTTCTTGACATAATCTTACAAATGCGCAGGCGCAAAAATTAACTTAAATCAATTTCATAAAACAGGAAAAATACAAACCGTGAGCTCCTTTAGCATAAGAAGCTATGGAGTTACGAGATCTCCCACAATCCACTGTGCAGATTCTTCATTAAAATCTTCTCCATAAATAAACTCAACTTTACAACATATAAACCATAAACACTATAGAGCTACATCAGCCCGTTTGATCATATAATTCAGCTGTGATCACATTTGTTTACGTTTTACAGAAACGAAACTTAAGACTGTTTGGCTAATTAGCATAAACTGCGAGCGGCGATAAGAACAACTCGCTCCTTGCGCCGCTGACACGACTCTGTGGATTATGTGTGTTATTTCTGTGACAGAAGAGGCGCTGAATGATGGTAAGTGTGTTCCGTGCGTATAGTGTATAGGAGATAGTTCATGTTTTAGCTTTTCAGCGATCACACGAGTGCAGGTCGTACGAGTGCAGATTGTACGTGTGCAGGTTTAGCGCAGCTCTTAATTTTACAGTCATTTCACTCGTTTGGTCACTTTATTTATGTTGGTCAATTTATTTATGTCACTACTGTTGTGTTGAGAGGCTGAAAAGTGTCTTTTGGACGCATGCGCACTCAACTTTATGTTGCAGTAACCGGGGTACTGCATATACATGCCACAAGTAACCCGGTTACTATCGGAATAAACCAGCTACAGTAACCCGGTTTCTAATAACCGGGATACTGCCATAACCGGGTTACTGAAACCGGGTTACTGTGTATACATGCACCATGAAGAAACCGGGATACTCAAAAAACCCGATCATAACCGGGTTACTGATGTGCATGTATACGCACTCAATGACAGAGACACAGACAGAAACAATGACAGAGACACAGACAGAAACAATGACAGAGACTCAGAGACACAGACAGAAACAATGACAGAGACTCAGACAGAAACAATGACAGAGACTCAGAGACACAGACAGACAGAAACAATGACAGAGACTCAGACAGAAACACAGACAGAGACACAGACAGACAGAAACAACGACAGAGACACAGACAATGACAGAGACACAGACAGATACACAGACAAAGACAGATACACAGACAAAGACAGATACAGAGACACAGACAGATACAGAGACACAGACAACGACAGAGACACAGACAAAGACACAGACACAGACAGAAACAACGACAGAGACACAGACAGAAACAATGACAGATACACAGACAAAGACAGATACAGAGACACAGACAGACACAGACAACAACACAGACAGAGACACAGACAGAAACACAGACAATGACAGAGACACAGACAACGACAGAGACAACGACACAGACAGAGACACAGACAACGACAAAGACACAGACAGAGACACAGACAACGACAGAGACACAGACAGAGACAGATACACAGACAGAGACTCAGACAGAGGAGATGTAGTATGTATATTGCAGACCGTGACAAGGCAACCCAAAAAAAATGTCTCACCTGAGGGTTGTGACTGGCTAGTACAGTACAGTACAGTAGAGTAGAGTAGAGTACAGTACAGTAGAGTACAGTACAGTACAGTACAGTACAGTACAGTACAGTAGAGTACAGTACAGTAGAGTACAGTACAGTACAGTACAGTAGAGTACAGTACAGTACAGTACAGTACAGTAGTACAGTACAGTACAGTACAGTACAGTACAGTACAGTACAGTACAGTAGAGTACAGTACAGTACAGTACAGTACAGTACAGTACAGTACAGTACAGTAGCCAATTATGACTGGTCGTAAATTAAGTTGTTGTAAATATTTTAGCTACTTCACCTTAAGTTCATGTTAAACACATTAAACTATTGATCTAAACACAACATGATCTGTTATTCTGAAGGGTGTCAGCAAGAGTACACAAACCAAACAAAAGTCTACAAGAGCCAGCCAACTAGAAAACCGGTTTGAATCATCCACTGTACAGAGCTCCAACAGGATCTGTAATGTTAACCACTCTGCCACTTAGCAGCTCCCATTGTTTGGAAACAGGAAAACCATCTATGGGCCCTTTAAATAATCGAGAAGTTGGTGGAAGGCTGAGAGAATTTGTAATCTTTTTAATGGAGCAGATAAACCATCCAGAATTCATAGAGCTGTGTCTTTTAACTACATTAAACATCTCTTCAGAAGTTTTTAGAGAGTTTTTTTTTCTGAAATGATTCATTCACTCCCTGTGTTGTACAGTACATGTTATAATAATTAGAACATATATTTTTCCTGTTAAATCAATAGGCTCTGTGTACAATATCACCTGGCAGCCTCACCATTAGCGTCACTACTTCCTGTCCTACTTTATCTCTGAGGTTTTCGCTGAGTCATGCTTAAATGAATAAATATTTAAAGATAAGACAGTGAACAGGAGCTGTGAGCGGCTGTCACTGACAAAAAAGTACACACATAAAATAAATACTTGAGCAGAGGACACTTCGATGTTTAGAGAGAGATGTTTGAGTCAATACTCACGCTAATGCTAATTTTGAGGCATAAAAATGTTAAAGGACAATTATTATGCAAAATCAGTGTTCAGAGCTTTTAATCATGTTATAGTGGTTCCCTTTCTCACTGACCCTTTGGAATTTGTATTTGGAGTGATTTGTGCATGTTTGATTCATCTTTAATAACTTATTTTCATATTGTCCATCATGCTCTGTGTTCACTGCCATCAACACTCTCCCACTGTGATGTACTCACTTCATCCTTCAATTTTATTTTCTCAATTAGTGACAGGTGTAGGATTCAGCAGTGTAGCTTAGTCCTTTTGGGGGAAATGGAAAAAAATAAGAAGAAAACTAGAAAAGTTTTAAAAATGTTTAGATCGTCTGAAAAAATAAAAATAATAATAATACACAAATAAATTATTGTTATTATTATTATTATTATTATTATTATTATTATTATTATTATTATTATTATTATTATTATATAATAATAATAATAATAATAATAATAATAATAATAATAATAATAATAAATAAACAGACAAAATGGATTTAAACAGCACATTTTCAGGAGCCCTGAGAGACGAGGAAAAAAAGGAGGCACGTCTTTTTTTTTTCATTTTGCACCAACTAATTTTTTTTTTTCTCTCTCTCTCAACGGCTAATTTTAATTATTTATTTTTTTCTCAGTCACATTAAAGAATTAAAAAAAATAATAAATAAAATAAAATTTGAATCAGCTCTTTCTGGTCAGATTGTGTTAAAATAAAGCTCAGATTAAGTCTAATTTAAGTCACAGAGCTTCAGAGTGAGCAGAGTTTACAGTTAGCGTCACACTCCCAGGGAATGTTGATGACGAGCTGCAGAATATCAACAAAACATGTGGGTAGTCCTTTTTGTACTATTAACTGTTGAGTTATTTACACTATTGCTGTACGTCCGTAATTATCCGTCTGTAACTCACTGCGTAGTCCATTGTAAATAATGTAATAGAGCTGAAGTGTCATCCATAAGTGATTTAGTGTCCAGTACGAACATGAGCGCTGTTGTGCATAGAGAAAATGGTGATTTACAGTACAACAGAAAGCAGTCAGATGTTTGTAGCACTCGCCGACAGTGGGAATGGTTCATAAAATCAAATAAAATGAGTTTATATGAATGAGACATGAGCTGTGAGCCTCCGTTGTCTTGTAAATTCTCTCTCGTGTTGGTCACAGCTTTGTCGTCCCAGTTTATTCGACTGTACGTGCCACTGTGGGAATTTAAACCTCACACAGAATACACACGTGCACACATACATACACATACACACACGCACACACATTAGCCTGGGATCCACAATACACACAGTTCTGATGGGCGTGATTGACGGGTGGTTTAGCCAATCAGAGACACATATGGAAAAAAAAGGAAAAACGATAACACGGCAGACTGAAAAACATTGCTGATTTCTGCAGAATGAACGGGTCAACTACTAAACTCTTAGTCTAAGGTGAGAGAGATGTTATTTTGTTTGATAGATGACCAAATAACTCCTTTCACTAAAATAAACTAATGTGATTGGAGGATCATGTTTGGTTGTGGCTGTGACAGAGGGAGTGGACCAGCCTGATCATCTGTAGGCTGTAACAAATAGAGGTATCAGTCTGGATTTGTCAGGAAAGACCAACATACTGTAGCTGTACATTTTTACATACTTTACTTTTTGGACTATATAACGCACCGGATTATAAGGCACAGTATCAGTAATGTTGGGAAGGTGACTTTTGAAATGTAATCCCCTACAGATTACAGATTACATACCTCAAAATGTAGTTTGTAACGTAATCCATTAAATTACTTTAAGTGAGTAACGTAATCTGAATACTTTGGATTACTTGATTTGCTGTAGAGAAGTAAAGACGAGGAAATCTTCACATAAGATGTTTTATCTGATAAAAGAAAATAAAAAAGTCCAGACTTTACTGAACCAAATTAAAAATATTATTGATAGAAGACGAGAAGACACGTCCACACAGCAGGATTTAGTCCTGTTTTAGTCCTGTTAAATCCTGTTTTAGTCCTGCTTTAGCCCTGGTTTTAATCCTGGTTTTAGTCCTGGTTTTAATCCTGGTTTTAATCCTGGTTTTAGTCCTGGTTTAGACCTGGTTTAGTTTCCGGCAATGAGTGGAATTACCACAAAACCCAAAACCACCCAAAAAAGAAAATACCTCTATGAATGTGGGATCATAATTATTATTATTATTTTTTTTTTGCTTCTTTCTTACGAGGATGACTCAAATATACATTGAGTAATAATGTGTTTAAAGCAGCTTTGCACAGATTTGTTTACATTTTACAGAAATCAGACTTAAAACCACATGATTCATTTGCATAAACTAGAAGAGCTGACAAAGCAGCTCACTCCTTGTGCCCTGATGCGGTTCAGCTTCTGTTGGACTTACCGTATGTTTCGGGAAATTATACGCTCTGGATTATAAAACGTCATTAAATGGTCTATTTTCGAACTTTTTTCGCAAATAAACCACACCGGACTTTAAAGGAAACCCAACAGTGTGATGGGTGAGTGGTTTTGTTTGTTTGTGGTGTTCACAGTGACTCTGGGCTTTGTTCAGTTGTGGCGTGTAGGGAGGGTGTGTCTGTCAAGACTCTCAAGCCTTACCTGAAACTCTGCATCTGTGCAATTCTGCTTAATTTCTTATTGTTTGTAGTTCCTATGTTATTAGGTTCTTTTTTCAGACCAAATGTTTGTTTTCATACCTGACAGTTTCGACTGCTCACTAGCGCTCTTCCTCATTGTGGTCAGGTGATGTTGCTGTGACGTGTCGCTCAGTTGATTTAAACAGGTTTTGGTGCTGTCTTCCTACTGGTGGAGGCAGGACGACAGCGCCATCTGTAGTCCCACTTCCTCAGGACAGTATCCCAGGTGTGTGAGAGTAAAAAAGCCCCTCGTCCCGGTTTACAGTCCCATGGGCATGTTTCCGTATTTCGATTGCCTCTTTAATCCAGCAACGGTGTTTGTTTTCCTCTGTCCCAATGATGTTTGCTCCATCCCAGTCCATAATGTGGTTCTCTCTTTTACAGTGGTCTGAAATGGCCGATTTGAGTTGTTCCTGTTCTGCTTTGTGTTTTGTTGCTTCGCTGTTTCCTTCTCACATTCTTTTTCTATGTTCCTTTTTTCGTGGACTGAACGCCCACCCTGTTTCCCCGATGTGTGTTTTATTGCAGGACATGCAGGGGATTTCGTATATGACATTACATTTATGCTCCGGTTCTATTTTGTCTTTCGGGTGGACGAGTATTTGCCTGAGTTTTCTGTACGGTTTCACTGGTGTGACCACTCTGAGGAAGAGCGCTAGTGAACTGTCAGGTAGGAAAACAAACCTATGGTCTGAAAAAAGAACCTAATAACATAAATTATCGGAAGACCAAATGAACCTCATTGGACTGTTTGTAGTTCCTGTTTCTGAGTTTATTTCCTGCCCATTAAGACTTTGTTTGCCTGTATACTTGAGAGTCCAGTTTTTCTGTGTTGTAACTTTGCGGTGTAGTGTTTTTTTGGACGCGTAGAGAGGTATTAGAATTCATTAACCCTACAGCACTGAGAGCTCATTTTCTACGAATATTTGGCTCATTTTGATTTTCATTAGCCGCTAACGATAATGATGCATTAAGTGCCATTACAGTTTGCACAGTGTTATTAACGCCACGTCGTTCTGGATCTGGTTAAATACAGCTGCTAACTTCAGATAATTAAAAATAATGCTCCTTTGTGTAAATTAAAGTCATTGTAAAGCATTTACCGTCGATCACCAAAGTGCTACGATAACACGTGATTAGAATGCTACACACAAAAGCAATTCATTTTCCAGGTGTTAAAATTGTATTACAAACTGGGGAGGAACTGTCGCTATGGTTACACTCTCGCTAAACGTTTGAACATAATCTGATTTCTGGAGTTATCAGATTATTGAAATGTCATGTGAGGAATCTGATTTCTTTCTGTTCGTTAACACCCGGGCAGGTTTGGACAAAGACAGTAACGCAAAAGAGGCAAACTCACCTTTTCTTCTCTTTCCCTCATCTGGTGCTTCTCATCTTTATAATCCAAGTTATGGAAACGACAGTGGTCCCTCGTTTATCGCGGGGGTTATGTTCTAAAAATAACCCGCGATAGGCGTAGTAGTCAACTTCATATTTTACAATTATTCTATCTGTTTGAAGGCTGTAAAACCCCTCAGCTCACACTTTATACACTTATCTCACACAGGACAGGTTCAGCCCTTTTTGCATCCTTCTTAAGGACGACAGCAGCTATAAGTTTTATGTTATTTTCCTCCTTCTTTATGTAACAAACCGAAGATTCATTAATTCCGTAATGAAGCCCTACAGCGCAGAGTCCTGTACGGGCCCATTTTTGGAGACCCGCCCCCACGCAGTACAACACCACAGTACAACACCACAGTACAACAACACAGTACAACACCACAGTACAACACCGCACCTGCCTGTTATCCCGAGATTATATCAAACTTTTGCACTGCCTACGCCACGGACTGAACCAAGACTAAACCAGGACTAACCCAGGACTGACCTAGGACTGATTCCAGGACTAAAATGGAACTAAACCAGAACTGAAACAGAACTCAGTGTCGGGACGGGCTCGGAGGTGACCGCAGGAGAAAGGACCTGCGCAGAGCCCTGCACCTCACGAAGGTAAGTGCAACAATTGCCTGATTGCGCTTTCCGGACAAACTACTCGGGGTTCTCTCTCTTAAGTCCAAGATTAGTCCTGGTTTAGACCTGGTTTAGTCCTGACCCACCCGTGTGTAATTACTACCTGCCTGTAATACACAATTTGCATTCATACGCTGTAAAAAAAAAAAAAAAAAAAAAAAAAAAACACGCAAAATTGCACACAAAAAATCTGCGAAACAGCGAGACTGCGAAAGATGAACCACGAGGGACGACTGTAAACAACTATTTCCTTACTGTTTATGAGAGAAACTTACAGTAAAATCTGGACTGTAAGCCACTACTTTTTGCTCACACTTGAACCCTGCAGCGAATAAAACGATGCAGTGAATATATGGATGGATTCTTTGTTTGGCACATTGTCCATTCATATTTATGGTCTATGGTTAACACAGCAGATGCGTGCAGCCTGAGAGCAGAAAACACACCTGCTGGTGGTAAGCTACTACTGTAGCCACAGGCACCATCGGTCCCTTCGACCACCACCATCACTCACACACACACACACACACACCACTTTCATAGTGGGGTGAATGAGGGTAATGAGGGTGAAGTGCCTTGCCTAAGGATGCAACACGTTTTTACAACTGGCACCCCCCTGTGGCACCTGATTTTCTCACTGGTTTCCCATCCAAGTATTAACCAGGCCCGGCCCTGCTGAGGCTTCGACAAACCAGTGTGGCTTAATATTGTTCTGTTACTGATTTGTTTGTTTCTCTTGCTGTATTTATCAAGATGAACTGATGCTCTGATAAAGGAATGAAGGATAAAGGCAGAATGAGCTCAAGCTTCAGCTGACACCTTTTTAATCTGTGTGTGTTAAATATGGGTCTGGTCAAGCAGAAGTAAACAGCAAGGCCAAAAATTCAAGTTACTGCATCTGATATAAAAATGTATTGAACAGATACATATGTACTCTAGTTTATGAAACTGTTTATATTTTTCTGTACCATTTTTGGTTCTAAAGTTCCATATGTTTTAAACAGACCATGTATGAAACATGGAACAAAAATTATTCCCCAAATTTCAAAGACCTGCAAATCATGTAAATAAATGGATGTATTTCATCATATCTTGTGTTATTCCATCTTTGAACTGTTGATGAAGGTACATGATTTTTTTTAAAAAAGTATTTAAAATTATAAAAATTTGCTTGGAAGGACTGACATATTTTATAGAAATAGTTTCCTTTCATTTTGAAGTAATATTAAAGTATTCGGAAGAAAAAAAGCGACAAATTATGTAAAACCTTCTACTTGCTTATGCAATCTTCCCTCCATTAATTTTCCCTCCGTTACCATGACCTTTCTTCATAAAAAATCTCATGACTCAAAAAGTAAGAGGTTTTTCAACCTAATCTTGTACCATATGGTAGAAAACTATATGAAGCAAATATTCAAACCAGTTTGTTAAGGATATGGAAGTGAGAACCAAGAGTTATCACTGTTTGGATTTATTGCCCAAAAAGTGCTGCATATTTCATTCCCTCTGTTACCGACATGAGTTTTTAAATTTTTTGTCAACAACTTGAAAGAATATCACAGGTTTAACTTGACCCTGTTGGAGTGTAACTCTTTCCTACATTCTGATACTTTACTTATTTCAATAGTCCCTCTAGTTTCTGAATAAGAGACATTTGAATGTCAAAAATCTGCCCCTGTTTCCCTCCGTTACCACTTAACTGGACCCATATGACTGTGAAATATCAGAATAAACCTGTGACTGAAATAAATCAAATCAAATGATTCTAGTGAAGGTGTATGGAGTTTAAAAACACAATGCAGCACCTTTATTACCACATGACATCAGTGTTTGAGAGAAGAACCTAAATGTGCAGGGTTTGTGTGTTAAACGTGTGAATGAAACAAACACAATCTGTTTGTGATGAAGAAACAGTATAACCTAGATCAGGAAATAGTGTACTATAAGCCCTTTAACTATACAGCGAGTAGTTTTGATGCAGATTTGTGTGTTTTTACATATTTTCTGACACTTTATCTTTCACGTCACTGGATGTGATGTGGCAGATTTCAGAGCAGAGTGGAACACACAGTGGACAGAGCGTTGAGTGTTTTGAGATGTGCTGCTGGTCAGGAGCATATTCTCCTGTCACACCACATAGAAACCGTGAAGCTGAGTCACCAGCTACACCATCCCTCTCCATCCCTCGCTCTCTTTCTCTGTCTGTCTGTCTGTCTATGCCTCTGAACCACAGGGAAGGAGAGAGCTAACCCCATTGATGACATCACAAGGTGGAATAGAGATTTTTGAACTTCGGAGTTGTAGACAGACTAATAATAAAGAGTTACTCAAACATGTGTGAATGAAACAAAACACAAGTTCGAGGTCTGTTTTCGAGGATTTAACAACATACCAACATTGCTAAAAATTCACAATGGTACAGTAGAATTTTGTGTAATATAGGACTTTTAAATGGTCCTCTGCATTCGGCTTGTACCCAGAGACACATATCTATGCATATACAGTAGATTAAGGAACTTTTTTCATGGTTTGGGTGTTTCCTGTGACTTCTACTCTGGTGTGACTTATATATTAAAATGTTCACACTGAAGTGGTGAGAGGTTCTAGTCTTGTGTGTGAGTATCTGCTGCTCCTGTTCCTCCTGTACCACTGTCACTTCACTCTACTGCACATGTCTCCTGCAGAAAGAGCCTCTGTCCTGTCTGTATCATGTCAGTCGATCGCACCGTTACTTCTGTACCACTGAACAATTTAAAACTTATAAAGACGACTGAGAAGACTGAACACAAATGCCCCCAAAAAGAAAATCAGATTTTACAGATTATAAACGGCAAGTCGTGAAATCTGTAGCTGAAAACGATAATCGAGCAGCAGAAAGAAAGTTTGGAGTGAGAGAGAAACTTGTGACACTGGGAGGATGCACCATGAAACTTTCCTGAAGTCACTGGATGGATGGACAAAGTCTGGACTTCAGTGACACTGAAACCATCCTGTCGGGATTCAGAAAGACCCGAATAATTCTAACTGGAACTGATACTGAGTCTGACGACAGCGACACAGAAGAGGAAGCGGCGCTCTGTTTACCTCCGGAGGTCCAGGCCGAGTTGTTCAGAAGTGACACAGAAGATGAAGAATTTAATGGATTTAGTGGGCCTGGTCAAGCAGAAGTAAACAACAAGGCCAAAAATTCAAGTTAATGCATCTGATATAAAAATGTACTGAACAGATCCATATGTACTCTAGTTTATGAAACTGTTGACCTTTTTTCTGTACCATTTTTGGTTCTAAAGTTCCATATGTTTTAAACAGACCATGTATGAAACATGGAACAAAAATTATTTCCCAAATTTCAAAGACCTGCAAATCATGTCAATAAATGGATGTATTTCATCATATCTTTAAACTGTTGATGAAGGTACATGATTTAAAAAAAAAAAAGTATTTAAAATGATACAAATTTGATTGGAAGGACTGACATATTTTATAGAAATAGTTTCCTTTCATTTTGAAGAAATATTAAAGTATTTGGAAGAAAAAACTGACAAATTATGTAAAATCATGCACCTTCTACTTGCTTGAACAATTTTCCGTCTGTTACTTTTCCCTCCGTTACCATGACCTTTCTAAATAAAAAAATCTCATTATTCAAAAAGTAAGAGGTTTTTCAACCTAATCTTGTACCATATGGTAGAAAACTATATGAAGCAAATATTCAAACCAGTTTGTTAAGGATATGTATAGCAGAGGATATAACAGAAAAATCATGCAAATTATGATAAAAGCAAAAAAAATTGGCAGAAGTGTTCTTTGGGATATACAGATCAAATTGACCTGATTGGCCATTTGAAAATTAAAGATGGCAACCATTTTTCAAGATGGCCGCCAAGCCATCCCAATAAACATGGCTTTTGTCATGTAATTTTGCATAGTTAGACAATTTTAATGATTGTGATTTCTATTTGTAGATTTTAAAGCATCCTTCAGTGATTGACTAGTCAGTATAGTCATAAATAAATATATTTAAAGTACACTTTAATTAAAAAACACAAGAAATTTATGGCATAGAGATCAGCTTCACACTAAATTTGTTGCCATCATCATATGGCCTTTACAAATCACAGTAACATCTTGGATAAAATATAAATTCTTCTGTGACTAGAAAGCTACAACATTTAAAACTACATCAACTAACAAAAAATTTAACTTAAAATCATGACCTGAATATCTGAAATATGAGTAAATGAAATACTGTATGTATTTCATGAATTGTCTAACCATCAACAAAAATATGATGCGTTGTGCTTGATAATTGAATTACAAAATGTTCTTATTGAGATACAAAACTCTTATTAAATCAGAACCATTAAAATATGTTATTCATCAATCTTAATACAGTTTTAGTCACTAAAATGACAACTACAATTAATATTATAATGACTCAACAAAATAATGAACCTAATTCCAGAGCCATGATGATTGTAATATGTATAGGTTAAATACAGTAAGATGACTGATCTTATTAATAAGAGAACTAAGGTGCAACTTGTTTGCCAACTGAAATTTAACAAAATATTAAACCTAATTTCAGAACCAGGATGACTGAAATATACATATGTTAAAATGCTTGCAAAATGGCTTGTCTTACTAATAACAGAACTAAGGTGCAACTTGTTTATCAACTGAATTTTTTTTAAAAGTCCTTATGGCATAGATTTCCTTGTCAAAACTAAGCAACTGCATTTTGTAACATAATTTTCTCATTTTCTCAGTATATGAACAAGATGACATTTACTTAAACATCATACTAATCAACCAGGATAAATAAACTTTAAACTTTTTGAGACACCTTGTCCTTCCCTCACTCGTGAACAAGACCCCGAGACCGGTCAGTCTTCGTTCCTACTCTCATCTATGGTCATGAGCTCTGGGTAGTGACCGAAAGGACGAGATCGCGGATACAAGCGCTTGAAATGAGTTTCCTCCGCAGGGTGGCTGGGCGCTCCCTTAGAGATAGGGTGAGGAGCTCAGTCACACGGGAGGAGCTCGGAGTAGAGCCGCTGCTCCTCCACGTCGAGAGGAGCCAGCTGTTCCGGATGCCTCCTGGGCGCCTCCCTCGGGAGGTGTTCCGGGCATGTCCCACCGGGAGGAGGCCCTGGGGAAGACCCAGGACACACTGGAGGGACTATGTCTCTGGACATCTTCCTTACAATTTTTCTTGCATGCGCATTTGGTCAATTCCTGACAGCATGCAGCAATTGGAGGAAGTGTTGACCAAACTGTGCACCTTTTCTCTTCAGTTTTTTTCCATCCCCAATGCAATGGATTGCCAATGTCAGGCAAGGAGGTTGTAGCCTGTCCCTATTTGATCCCAGCCTGGTAAGCAGCACGCTTTGCATGTTCCCTTAGGGCTGCTTGTGTTGGTGGAATTGCATTGTAAGGCCTAATGTAAGGTTTAATCTTATATCTTAATTGTAGACGCACTAGAACAATCGTACATGGTAACGACAAACCTCTCTAACTTCTGTAGATCAAGATCCGTAACTTATGTTGGTTTTTGGCTAAGTTTAGCGAAGGTTGCAGATACAGCATTACATATATTCCAAGTCTGCCATGCTGTTTTCTTGGCTTTTCCATGGAAGGCAGATACAATGTCATATCTTCCTGATGAGTACTTCTTACAAGCAGTTCTGTGCAAACCCTCATCTAGTTTAGTCTGCGAGCCAACATAGTTTACTATTTTGCAGCCATTCCCATATGCTGCAACTTCTTGCAGCCATAGATAAGAGTTGGACCAGTCATTAAGATCATTGTCATTAGTTCATGCAAAACTTGTTGTTGACTACTGGATTAAGGTGCCACTACATCCATCAAATACCAATGCCAATGGATATGCATCAGTTAGGATAGGAGATTCAATTGTATTTTAATTCTTCAAAATGACTGAAATTTGACATCAGAGGGTTATGGAAATAACACATTTGACACCAGAGAGGTTGACAATATTGAAATAGACACCAAAATGGATAAAATCGACAAACTCTACCCAAGTCTATATGCAAAAGATAATTTCCTGCAACATTTTGGCAGCCATCTTGAAAAATGGCCACCATCTTGGAATTTTGAATGGCCAATTGATCAGAATTAACCAGAAACCTGTGAAGGTTGAAAATTCCAAATTTCATGCTTTTATCATAATTTGCACAATTCTTACTAAATTATGACTTTATATGCTCCGCTAGTAAGTGAGAACCGCTAGTTATCACTGTTTGTATTTATTGCCCAAAAAGTGCTGCATATTTCATTCCGACATGAGTTTTTACATTTTTTGTCAACAACTTGAAAGAATATCACAGGTTTAACTTGACCCTGTTGGAGTGTAACTCTTTCCTACATTCTGATACTTTACTTATTTCAATAGTTCCTCTAGTTTCTGAATAAGAGACATTTGAATGTCAAAAATCTGCCCCTGTTTCCCTCCGTTACCACTTGACCGGACCCATGTGATTTGGAGTGAAATGGAGAGTTTGTTAAACTTGTTCTGTTCTGTTGTTTATGTTATAGTTTATCTGAAGAACTGTTCATAAGTGACGTTAACAGTCTGTTGTTCTCTCTTCTGTTGTTTTTACTACAACTTGACTTTACACAGGAAATGTCGGTTTCTGGTTGAACACATTAAACAAAATGTACCAGTAGTTATGAGCTCAAAGGGTGTTTGACTACAAGTTTGTCAGCAGCTTCTCAACACCTGCCCATGTTTTTGTGAGCAGACATGGCAATCTGGTACTTATTCCACTAATGAGACTTCAGCTGTGCTTTAAGAAATAGCAGAACTGAACGTGAGCTCACCTCCTGGCTGCCACCTGTATTTCTCTCTGAGCAGTTTGCACTACCTGCTTTTGATGCACATAAAAATAGACTTTCAAATGTTCGATATTTTGGAACATTTAAATAAAAATAAAAATATTGTAAAACCAGGAAGGCAAACCCACACACTTTGTCAAAACTTTACAAAGGCACGTGGGTCTGGAACTAAAATCTTCCAGTTTCAGTTAGGCGTGACTGACAGGTGGATTAGCCAATCAGAGACACATGGTCCATTAGTGTAAAAAGCACAAAAAGTCCAAAGCACCAAACTCTTATATCTCAGGTATAGGCAGTGTTGGGAAGGTGACTTTTAAAATGTATTCCCCTACAGATTACAGATTACATACACCAAAATGTAGTTTGTAACATAATCCATTAAATTACTTAAAGTGAGTAATGTAATCTGAATACTTTGGATTACTTGATTTGCTGTAGAGAAGCAGAAGATGAGGAAATCTTCACATAAGATGTTTTGTCTGTTAAAAGAAAATAAAAAGTCCAGACTTTACTGAACCAAATTCAAAATATTATTGATAGAAGACGAGGAGACACAGTCCACACAGTAGGATTTAGTCCTGTTAAATCCTGGTTTAGACCTGGTTTAGTCCTGGTTTAGTCCTGGTTTAGTCCTGGTTTAGACCTAGTTTAGACCTGGTTTTAGACCAGGTTTAGTCTTGTTAAATCCTGGTTTAGTCCTGCTTTAGTTCCGGTTTAGTCCTGGTTTAGGTTTGGTTTAGTCCTGGTTTTAGTCCTGGTTTTAGTCCTGCTTTAGTCCTGGTTTAGTCCTGCTTTAGTCCCGGTTTAGTCCTAGTTTAGGTCTGGGTTTGTCCTGGTTTTAGACCTGGTTTAGTCCTGGTTTAGGTCTGGTTTAGTCCTGGTTTAGTCCTGGTTTAGTCCTGCTTTAGTCCCAGTTTAGTCCTAGTTTAGGTCTGGTTTTAGTCCTGGTTTTAGACCTGGTTTAGTCCTATTAAATCCTGGTTTAGTCCTGGTTTAGTTCAACATTGCCGGAAACCCACACAGAACGCGGCAGTAAGAGCGATGTAAACGTCATGTTCACGTCAGGTTCACGTTGGCGGCGTCAGTCACATAGTGGACCAGGTTGAAGAGCCAGTAGAACAGAGGCAGCAGTGCACAGGTAAAAACGCATTTGTGTCTTGGAAATTCTTCTCCCGACCTGAGATATAAAAAAATAATAATAACAAATATAAAATCGCCTACAACTTAAATGTCAAACCGGAGCCACTGGCACTGGTGAAAACAAACTGCATAGACTCATGAAATCTGCACTACTGTCCTATTGTGACCTGAGACATGAGGGGAAATGCACACAAACACACACAAACACACACCTTCATCATCGTCATCAACCTGAGCACGCAGGGACCATGTCTCCTTCCGTACGGCGCGGACACCGACGTGCTCCTGTAAGCTGCGTAGACCGTGCTTCCTCCTGTGCACCTCTAAACCAGAACTAACACCAAGACTAAAACCAGGACTAAACTAGGACTAAACCAGAACTAAAACCAGGACTTAGGTTGTATGAAGGATTTTTTTGATTCAAATTGTCAATGATAGCATTATAGAGGTGCAGTAGCCTTGTAATTATGATGACCAAAAAAAAGACAATAAAAATTCATCAACTCTGGACGTGGTGGGGCCAGATAAACATTTGCCAATAGATAACGACACTGCCTCGTTATCTGTGAGCTGACAGGCTGTCAATCAATCTCCCTACGTTTCTAGCGTAACTGACTTGCCTGTGCGCTGCCGTTACGTGGTTTACGTACGACTGTCACGCAGTCCACAGACGCAAGACGCACAGACGCTGTTTACTCCACCAACACAACAGTTCTTAGCGGCTTTTTTGACCTATATCTTCCTTGCAGTTAGCACACAGTTTGTTGCAATGGCAGACAAGAATCCAGGAGCAGTTAGCCGCAAAAAGAAAGTCCGTTTTTAAGGTCGATGAAAGAAGAAGACAAGGGGAAAAGCAGTGAAGCCAAACTAAGGTGATTCTTGGAGAGATTCATTCCAGCGATGGCGCGACTGAAGCAGACGAAGGGTCTAAAGACTGACGCACTGGTCACCATATTACTTCTGGACAGGAAACTTCTGCTTATTATGAAAACGTACTTTATTTCCAAGAGTTAGACAAACATTTTTTCAAGACACAAATGTGATATCCTATGTCTGAAAACATCATTTTCAATGCAAAGAAAGAGTCCACTTGCAGCTGCGTGTTGTAGTAGTAGCTTCATTCGCACTGAATCACGCATGCGCAACATTTGAAAAACGACAGTCGCTGGATTTCTCGTTCCTTGGAAAATCCTCTATACAACCTTTAAACCAGGTCTAAACAATATGACACCTAACAGTAGGTTGGACATAATTTAAGGTGATCTCATATAAAAATAATTTCTCTATCAATAATATTTTTTAATATGGTTAAGGAAAGACTGAGCTTGTTATTGTCTTTTAGCAGATAAAACATCTTATGGTAACATCCTAGTCCTAATCCTAACAGATCCTAGTCTTTGTTTCTCTACAGTAAACAGTCGTTATTCATGGAGACTTTGGCTCAACAGACAATTTGAAGACAACAACCAAGAATTTTCAGGATGTGGTTGGTACATTCATGTTGTTTTAAAAAGCATGACAATATCAAGTAATCCAAAGTATTCAGATTACTTTACTCACTTTAAGTAATTTAATGGATTCTGTTACAAACTACATTTTGGGGTATGTAATCTGTAATCTGTAGGGGATTACATTTTAAAAGTTCCCAACACTGACTACAAAGCAGCACCACCCGCAGAACACACAAACACACACGGAGCAGACGGCGACCGCGCAGCCGAAAAACACCCACACACACACTCATCACTCCACGCTGACGAGGAACGGAACGGAGGAACGAACCCAAAAAGCGAGTGCAATGTGCCGCTTCTAGACACAACTGAACAACTGAGTCACTGTGAACACGCCGACAATCCGTTGGTCCCAGACACACCCTCCCTACACGCCACAACTGAACAAAGCCCAGAGTCACCGTGAACGCCACAAACAAACAAAACCACTCACCCATCACACTGTTGGGTTTCCTTTAAAGTCCCACGTGGTTTATTTATGAAAAAGTTCGAAAATAGACCATTTAATGACAGTGCGCTTTATAGCCCGAAAAATATGGTACTTTTTCTGATACAACTCAACATCATTCTACAGCTATTCAGGAAAGGTTAATTTGTGTCTTGTCAGTGTGACTTTTCCAGTATCGATACCTGCTCAAATGAATATCTAGTTTTGGTTTTAGTTTTAGTATTGAGTACTAGTTGATTTTCGGTATTTTTGATATACACATTATTACAGTCTAGAATCTGAAAACGAGCAATATCTACTGATACTTTGCAGCTCATGTCATCAACGTTCTGTGTGGGTGAGAAGCTAACTAGAAGCACTGCTCTTGTTACCTTTAATCTCGTAATCTGAGTATAAAGAACAGTTTAAGATGAACAGGTGAGCTGAGTCGTGCTGTTAAACAAGTCCATCTCAATTAACATGACAGTCACAAGTGAAGGAGCATTACAGTTTTTCATGTAGTTGCTCTCACCTTTTAAGTGAAAATCAAATACCTAAACAGGACCATGAAAGCTCGTATTGATCACAACCTTCTGAAAAAATGTTGTTTAAATAAATTTAGTACTTTTCAGCTCTCAGGTCTGGTCATTATTTTGTCCTCTGTGTTGGGTCACAGTCTGTGTTCTGTAGAAGTCCATGGTCGCGGTGTGGACTGCTGGAGACCCTGCGCTGCACCGGGAACGTGGCTGTGCTTGTGCAGGAGTTTCAAATTTATAATATTGTGGAGAATAATGAGCGGAATAAACAGCCCTTCTCCCTATTTTGGTGAACCAAACACTAAAGTCATTATTTTATATACGTGGATTTTCTGATCAAACTCTTCCTCAAACTCTTTTCACTTCTAGCTTCTCTCCATGAGTGTTGCTTTTTCCCCGTGTCTCCAGACTTTGCGTAGAGTTTACAGGAAGTCCCGAGTTGGCGTAGAGTTAAGCAAAGCACTGTGCTTTAATCGAGTTTCATTAATACCACGGTTGGCGTAGAGAGCTCATACTCAAGGATTTGTGCGTAAGTGAGCTTTATAAATGAGGCCCCAGAGGTCCCTATTTACCCAGGACACTCCCAGTTTTGAGCCCTGTGTCCCCTGTCTCAGCTGATTTATACAAAACCAGTGATTTGTCCCCGTTTTATACAAGAAATGTCCCAGGTTTACCCATTTTGATCAATTTGATCCCTGCCAGCAGTAATGAGAAGGACAAATAGTTTGTTTTTTTTTAGGGAAAATACAGAAAAGCTGCTTAAAAATGATCAAAACACACAGACAATGTGACTATACCGACTGACATGTTCCTCATGAATGGGCCGAGTGCAGAACAATTTTCCTTAATGACGCACTCATTTCACAATTTTATTATGACCAACCACCACAAACTGAGAGTGCCCCAGTTTAGTTTTCAGACTCTTAAACTTTTTTGGCCAGTTTTTACTAATGTGAGGACTGTATCTCCATGATAACTGGTTCCACTATAGAAATACACATAGAACACACCCACTGCAGAGTATCTATAGTGTTGGAATAGAACCTGAAACCTTCCAGCTGCGAGGCGAAACAACTGGGCATCCAACCACTGAGCCACCACTGATCCCCTAATCCTCTGTGAAAAGCTGCCAAGTTTAAACTCTTATATTTAGCAGCAGCAGCAGCAGCGGCAGCAGCTCTCTAATCCAGTGAGTTAACCAGGCGTCTTCATCATTGTGCTGTAAATGACACCGCGACGCAGAGGAGAGCCGAGTCGCGATGACAGGCCACAGTGTACCAGGCTTTTATTTTCCCATCATCCTCGGCGGCGCTCCTCAGAATAACCCCTGTCACCGCCAACAAAGGCGCGGAAACATGTGATCAGTGTCTGCCAGAGGATAATACAGCCACACTGCCACATACAGGCCCGCGCCTTCCACAGGGTCACACCGGGCTATTATTGATACTGTGCACTGACATCTACGGAAGCCGAGAGGGGTCACAACAAACGCAAACGCCGCAACAAATACAAATGCGACAGGACATTAAAAAGCCGCAAAACAATAAATTACTTTTACTTTTGTTTCCAACTTCTCCGTTCCTTTATTTTTCACGTTGTAATTCTTCTTCTTCACTTGCCGCTTGATCGGACCGTTTGAAAATAGAGTCCCGCGGTCACTTTTGTTGTGGCTTTTTAATATGTTGCGACATTTGCGTTTGTGTTGTGGCATTTGCATTAAAATGAAGTAGCCATGTCATTTCCGTTGTGGCTTTTTTTGGTGTGTTGTGGCTTTCTGATGTGTTACGGCTTTTTTATGTGTTGTGGCTTTTTAATGTGTTGTGGCATTTGCGTTTGTGTTGTGGCATTTGTATTTGTTGCGGCGTTTGCATTAAAATAGAGTCCCACGGTCATTTCCGTTGTGGCTTTTTTTGGTGTGTTGTGGCTTTTTGTAGTGTTGTCGCATTTGCATTTGCTGTGGCGTTTGCGTTTGTTGTGACCCCTCTCGGCTTCCGTAGATATCGCTCCGGTGGAACATTCAGGAGTCGCCATGGTGACACAACGCAAACACTGCCAAATAAATTTTTAGACCGTCTGAAAACTTTAGAAAAAAATTATTTAAACGACATATTTTCAGGAGCCTGTGATCAGTACGAGCGTCCGTGGTCCTGTTTTGGAGTTTGATTTTCAACAAAAATGTGACAGAGACTCTAACACTGGCTGACTTGTGACTGTGAAACTTGTCAAACTCGGATAGTCAGGTGTCCGCTGCATGACTTTGGTTCTTTGTGATGAAAGACTCTTTATTGTAGAGAACATATTGTGCTGTTGAGAAAAATGATTAATAGATCTGATGGGGAGACGGGGGACAGAATAGGAGCTGCTATTGAAGCCACGTGTCTGGTATTTTGGATATTTGGTTGCAGAGTGATCTGTCCTCAAAAAACAAAAGTGCACTGTGTCCAGATACAAGGTAAACATGTTCAAATCAAATCAAGCTTCTACAGATGACAAAACATGATGGCCACATTGTTTCTGTTGTTATTCTAAGTTTTAGTTCTCAATATTCTCCAATTAGAAAGCAGAATGAGTCTCATGAGTTTCTCATTTGGGTTGTCAGTTTCAGTGCTGTAATCCAGTTGATTAAAACTTAAAAGAAGTCTCTCTGATCTGAATCCTCTCTTCTTAAACCTCAGTATCTGGACCTAATCATTAATCGCTGCTGCCGCTGCTGCTTTTTTTTTTTTTTTTTTTAACACACCCTGGATGATTGCTAAACTAGAACTAAACCAGAACTAACAGGACTTAACAAGACCACCTTTAAAGCAGAATTTATTGTCATGGTCACGTTTTGCTTGAAAAACGGTGTATCTCTGAAATGGAATAACAATGTATAAAGCTCATTCCCACATTCCCACCCACATGTTCACCCTTAAGGAATAATACTCAACATGTTAGCATCATTCTAGTGTAAAAAAAAAAATATTGTTTTGCAAAAGCCTTTACCAGAAACTGTCTCTTTCTGAAATCAAGTCAAATAAGGTGCAGAAATTGTTTCATGGTTCTATGAAATGCTCCAGAAGCAGCTTTGCCATTGGATTTAGGTGGTTTTACTAGAACGTTGTGAAGTCAATTGTAAGATGTAAAAAAAAAAAAAAATCTGAACTTTTTGGCACAAATTAAGCAAGGTGGTTTGCCTTAACCACTGAGATCCTGGCCCCTCTCCATCAGCCAAAGAAGCTGTGGTCGTGCTTGATATGGCATGATATTTACACAGCCTGATAACTGACAGGACGACAAGAGTGTCTGCAGTCTGGGACAAGTATATAGAGACAAGTCTCAAATCCCAGACTCGTGTTAAGCGTAGTGGGACAGCAGGATACAGAACTCTGCTAAGATATCTCTTCCAAAGGGAGCCCAATGGCAGAAGTTCCTCAAAGACAGTGATAAAGATACACAGTTTCAGTATTTCTGTCACAGTCCTGCCTTTTGTTCACATGTTTTCCCCAGTCTGTTCCAGTTCTTGTTTTGCTGCCTCCCTCCTTTTCCTACAGCTCCCTCTCATTCCCTAATCATCCCAGGGTAGTCTATATTTACTTCTCTACTCAGTCTTGCTAGATTGTTGACCTGTCAAGACAGACTCTCAAGCTCTTTCCCTGAAACTCTGCATCTGAATTCTGCTGTTTGCATTTTATGCAATTCTACTTAATTCTGCTGTTTGTAGTACCTGTTTCTGAGTTTATTCCCATCCCATTTTCTAATTAGAGTATTTCCCAGTTCTGCAATGTCCCCATGACTTTCCTGGTGTCAGTCATGTTTACAGCTGGTGTCAGGTCCAGGACACAGAGCCACGTCACTTCCTGTATTTCCATGGGCTTTATTACATTTGGATTTGCACATTTGGACTAAAATAAACCTTTCAAATAAAAATGGCAAGGAATGTGCAACTATGCAGACCAAGATGTGTAATTTGCCATTTATTTGACAAAAATCTGCACTTAGAGCGACTTTTTCAATTGTTCTGAACACAGATGCTCAGAGCATCGACCATTTTGACTCACTACACTCTTTGGCAAAGTTTGGCCCAATGAAACTGGATGGAGCACATGCGTTTGGCGAAAAACAAAGTTCCTACTGGACACTCATTTTCCCTGTGTCATATGCTTGGAAAGCCACAACTGTCAGCTTTTCAAGGGGGAAAAAACAAATCAAGTTTCTGTCTTTTATAGTTGTAAAGTTTTGTGCTGTTATGTAAAATATGTTCACTGGTATTGTATACTATACCGTCAATCTGGAAGGGTTATGTAGCTCTCTCTTTTTAGTTTTATGATAATTGTTTCTGTTTTGATTTGTTTGTATTGTGATTTTGTGGGCGGGGTGGGGAAAAGGCCGTACTGAATGGGTAGAATGCAGTGAGGAGAGAGCGGGAGCGTTAGAGGGAAGTCACTAAAGAAGTGTTTTGTGTGTTTTAATTTCAAACTGATAAAAATATAGTAGTTCTAATTATACATAATAATATTCATCATATTTTTATTTTCTTCATGATTTCATTAAATGTATTAAGGCCATGATTATATAAGATAATTCCCTATGATGGAAAACATTATTTACTCTGAAGGAATGACACATGATTTTGAGATAGATTTGGACCCTGAGATTAATTTGTTTAATAAACACATAATTATTATACAGATGATGAATTCAATAAAGATGTTTATTCTGGGGATAGCCTGTCATTAATCCATTTTAATATAAGAAGTGCTTATGCTAATTTCAGTAAACTGAGAGATTAACTTAGCACACTTGCCTATCGATTTAAAATAACCCTCTCTGAAACACGGCTTGATAATGAACAAGGTGCTGATTTTGAAGTAGAAGACTACCAGCTGTATTATATAAATCGACCTGGAAAACATGGACGTGGCATAGCTTTATATGTTATCTGTGCAACTGGGTTCCCAAAAAAATTTAACTAGTGAAAGTAATCCCCCCTTTTCAAGAAAGGTGACAAACACAAATGTAACATGTATAGAACCTATATCACTACTCTCACAGTTTTCTAAAGTCCTTGAAAAATGGTTTGCAAAGAAATGAAAGACCTTTCTAGAGAAGCATAAACTTATCTGTGATAAACAGTATGGGTTCAGACCTCAAAGATCTGCCAACTTATTAATAGATAATAGATTTTAGTAGATTTTAATAGAGACTGACTCAATGCTATGGCCTTGCAAAAAGCTTTTGACACCATAAATCATGAGTTCTAACTGTCAAAATGATATAGGTATGGACTGAGAGGACCAGTGTACAAATAGTTTACCAACTACATCATAAACAGACAATAGTATGTTTACTTTAATGGGCAAAACTCAGAATATAAAATGGTGACATGTGGAGTTCCACAAGGGTCTGTTTTGGGGCCATTATTCTTTATTTTGTTTATTAATGATTTGTGTGAGTCCTCGAAAAAGCTGCAATTCCTGTTGTTCGCAGATGACACACATATTTTTTTTACTCTGGGAGTAACTTAAAAGTAACAGAGAGCATAAAAGAAGAAATGGCAAAAGTGAGAGTTTGGTTTAATGAAAGCGCTCGAAATGAGTTTCCTCCGCAGGGTGTCTGGGCGCTCCCTTAGAGATAGGGTGAGGAGCTCAGTCACACAGGAGGAGCTCGGAGTAGAGCCGCTGCTCCTCCACGTCGAGAGGAGCCAGTTGAGGTGGCTCGGGCATCTGTTCCGGATGCCTCCTGGGCGCTCCCTCGGGAGGTGTTCCGGGCATGTCCCACCGGGAGGAGGCCCCGGGGAAAGACCCAGAACACGCTGGAGGGACTATGTCTCTCGGCTGGCCTGGGAACGCCTCGGGGTCCCCCCGGAGGAGCTGGAGGACGTGTCTGGGGTGAAGGAAGTCTGGGAGTCCCTGCTTAGGCTGCTGCCCCGCGACCCGGCCCCGGATAAGCGGACGAAAATGGATGGATGGATGGAAGTTTTAAAGTTTTAAATTGGGGGAAAAAAAGAAAAAGTATATGATTTTTGGTAACCAAAAAAAGAATACAAATGTGGCAATAGCTTATTTATGGTGTTAGTATGGAGCGTGAGTGAGATAAAATTCTTGGGAGTAATTTTAGATGAAAAAAATAATTGGAAGTCTCAGACTGCATAAAAATAAAAGTCAGTAAAAATATTGGTATATTATATAAAGTAAAACATTTGTTAGACTGTAAATCACTTCTAAATCACATGTTCTATTGCTCGTTAATTCTCCCATATCTGAGCTACTGCTCTGAAGTTTGGGGCAAAGCCTATCGAAGTGCCACAAAACCTTTGTTCCTGCTGCAAAAAAGAGCTATTTGAATGATCAGTAAAGAGTTTTAGAGAGCACAGCTCAACTCTTTCTACGTTTGAGGACTGTGACCATAGAACATAATTTTTTTTTTTTTTAAATGTATTCTCAAGGACGACGTTAAAACAGAAATGCATCTCTGTGTGCAGAGTTAAGATATGAAACTTATTAAATCATGATTAAAAAGTTGCACTCATGTTTCTAAATTCAAGAAAATGTTAAAAAGGATCAAATCAGGAGGGACTATGTGGAAAGGAAAATGTTTAAAGTGAATGAAAGCACAAGTGAGATATTGTAACATGTGTATGTTTTATTGATTGGTGACTTGGTTTGGTTTTTGGGGTGAGGAACGATTATTAAAGAAATGTTTACTTATTTATTTATTTATTGATTTGATCTGTGAAAGGAGCAGGGTTTATAAGATTTATCTTCTTCCTGATCCTTTTGTTCATGCAGCAAAGACAAGGCAAATAACTGTAGAAATATGTATTTATGTTAATTGTCAGAGCTTTTGTTGTTGTTGTCTTTAAATTGATGCCAACAAAATAACAGCATGAGCAATAAACAAGTGTGGTAATTTGAAGGCATTTCTTTTTCTGTAAAGCATGTGTACGAATGGTCCTACACTAATAAACTTGTCTTGCCTTGCCTAATTGAAGTCAGAGATAAACTTACTAGCTGAAAAAAAAAAAAAAACTATCTGATATGCTTAGATATAATTTTATTTCATCTAATAACATTATCGCTAAGCATATCCAGTGCCTCGGATCTCAGATGACCAATGGCAAACTCAGTACGACTAAGTACCAGTCTGAACTGTGCAGACATGGGTACTGCAGTTTGCTGTGAATATTGTGTTTGAGTGTGTGTTTGTTGTGTGTCTTCTTTAAATAGATGGGATAGAGATTGAAGGTTGTAACAAGAAATAAAGTCGTGAGTATACCACATGCAATTATTAAATGCAGAAAGTATATATTTGTTTAAAATGTTGTTAATGAAGTCACGCAATTAATGCTTAACCACTGGAATCTGATATATGTGTTTACAGATACTGTTGTGTAAGTTCTGTCTTTAGGTTGTGTCTTTTTAAGGAAATTCTGTACAGAGCAGCTGACAAGGGGACATCCTGGCTGGCACCAAACCTAAATAGATCCGGTCATTCCCATAAACGGAGAGGCTTCAGGGAGGATCCAAGGAGTGAACCTGATCAACATAATTCATAACTCATGTTATATCTTTTTGTGTGAAGGTGGTTCATACCACCTGATTGTAAGTCCTGTGTAAGCTTGCAGGCCATCAGGGACAGTGATTTGACCCAGAGCTCTGTATTGGAATTGTATTGGATAGGGAATACATTTTTGTGATTTCAATCGATCGATTCCAGTCTTTATTTTTCTGATAGAACACGCCTAACAAGATTCAAAGAGTAAATGAAACCAAATTTTTAGGAGTTATGGTTGATGAAGGTCTAAACTGGAGTTTGTCTCATAAATGACACAAAAGGCAAAATTTCCAAAGCCGTTGCTGTTCTGCATAAAGTAAAGTTCACACTAAATAGTACAGCATTATTAACTTTGTATAACTGTATAATTGCACCAGATCTGATGGACTGTGTAGAAATTTGGGGCTCAACATGTAAAATTTACCTACAACCTTTATTTATTTTACAAAAAAGGGCCCTGAGAATCACCACCAACAGTCATTGTAGACAGACAAACAACCCAATATTTGTTCATCTTAAAGTGTTGAAAATGCAGGATATTGTTGACTTAAGTCTCCTCAAAGTCATGTATAAAGCAAAGTGCAGTGTATTACCTGTAAATATTCAAAGACAGTTTGAGATGAGATTGAGCCACTACAATTTAAAAGGAACCTACATGTTTAAAAAAACCCAGATTCAGAACTTAGGTTATGGAGCGAAGCGTCGATGTGAAAGGAGTTCACTTATGGAATAATCTTGACAAGGAAATAAAAGAATCAAGTACAATGATGACATTTAAAAAACATATCAAATCAAATGCAATGTGTATGTATGATAAAGAAAACTAAGTTGTTATGTATAATAGTGAAGATTTACTGTTTGCAGTTGATCAGTAATTGTGCCTGAACTGATTTGGAATATTTAATAACCATCAGTGTTGATGTATTGTATCGTAAGGGAAAGGGGGGCAGAGAACATAAGATTTCTCTTCTTTCTGCTCCTTTTCATTCATTTCTTGTATGATTGATGTTGTGACACTCTCGATGTCTTTTTATTAATGATGGGCAAATGGAGCCTCATGAAGCACTGACACCTCAGCCGCAATAGACGAGTTTCAGCTGACGTCATTGTTATTAAAAGCCCGCGTTGCATGCTGGGAAATATTTTGGTCTGACGCAAGAAACAGGATAGTGGTCAAACACAGTGCGTAACCTCGTGTATTTCTCCCTGATAATGGTAAATTCCTGCTGCATTATCGGATGCACAAATAGAAGCACGGAAGAAGGAAAATGTGTTTTCGTATTCTGAGTGAAAAGAACCACTAACGGTGAATTAAACGACTTTCAAACATCCGCAGAGCAAACGTAGAAGATCCTAACAAACCGTGGACTCCAACAAGTTCAACAACACATCGAGACTCTTGGAGGTTTTCATCTTTTCTGCTGTGAATGGCCCAGGAGTTTCCACCAAGTCATTGTGGATATCACCCAAGTGAATATTTGTCCAGGTAGTTGGTGATTCTGACCAGAAATTTGGTTTGGTCCAGACTTTTGTCGGGGTTGAAAAGGGTGATTTGTCGTCCGTCGATGCTTATGACCAATTTCTGGTCAAATGGTCTTGGGTCCTCTGCCGTTAGAGTGGATAAATAACCAGGATCAATACCCTTTACGTGCTTTCTCACTCCGTCCGTCATGTTGAATTAGTGTTTCTTGCCGCCGACCAAAATAATTCCCAGCATGCAACGCGCGCTTTTGTCAACAATGAAACTCACCTATATTGTCTGAAATGGTTGGACGTGTCTGAGGCCTCGGAAAAACACTGACCTCTAGTGGACAAATTTAACCATTGACACGCAGGTGTCTCAGCATCGATGAAGTATTGTTAGTGTAAGACAATAGTTGGGTGCAGAGCGACACCGTACCTAACAACAACAACAATAATAATGATGATTTAAAATAATATGTAAAGAGCAACATAAATAGCAGCTGTAAAGAAGAAAATAGGTGTTACCTTGTTCGGTGGAATTAGATCAAAATGATCCCAAACCATGGATCACTTTTTTCCACTTGTAGATGCCATCGAAAATGAAACAAATGCCAAAAGTCACTAAAATCAGCACTAACATCACACAATACTCCTCACTACGCAACACTTTTAAATAATATTGGTGCATCTTTTATAGTGTAGTAGTGTAGCACTTGTCAAACCACGGAAGTGCACTGAACACTCTGAAGCACTCTGAACCAATCGCAGAGTGGAACATTCACCGAGCCAATGAAACGCTTCGATACACTGAAGCCATTGACACGCAGAGAGAAGCAGTAGGGGGAGGGAGCGACACTTCCACACTTTGGTCACGTGAGCGGCTGCTGTGAGACGAGCTCCGAGGCAGTGCTTCAGAGTGATTTGTTTCAGAAAGAAGGAGACGTGCTCCAGAGCTCCGACTCATTTGACCATCACTACTTTTTATAGTTTATGAATGAAATACAATAAATAAATAAATAAATAAAACTCTGGACCAAGAGTCTGTAATAAATGTTTGATGATGATAAAACCAAAGCACTTTAAATATTGTATCACACACACTGTCGTCAATTCTGTTAAAAAAAACACTCAGAACGACAAGGAGTAGTTTATACTGGTGCGCAAGGAGAGTTGTGAGGCTGTGTGTCGCTTCCTGCTCTACTCTGCCTCACCCGTCTCCGAGCAGCACTTTTATTTAAAAATCATGGCACAGATAAGGTACATTTCATGACATCACATTACATATTGTTCACATGTTCTCTCATGACTAACAATCTTCAACTAAACAGCCCTCCCATTTCACACTTGATTACATATCTCAATGACAGTCTCTTACGTCGGAGTTTCCCAAGGCTTTCAGTTTAGCAGATGATGGGACAAACCCTAGTTGTTTGCGACAGTGGTAGATTATCTTAATATGTCAGTTGACATGTCATTCATATCAGCTGCTTGTTTTTATGTTCAATATATCGAAAACAAAACGCCAAAGCAATGTTGATTATATCATGATTAATATTTAAATGATTCACCCTTTAAATGATTCATACTTTAATGAAAGAATGACATATATAAATGAGTAACACTGAGACTTTAACCAAAGAAATACATTTATATATCATGAAATTCTCTAACAGTCGTTATCTCCCATCATACACTAAGCTCAAATTACATGTGATAATGGTCGTCCCTTCACACCGGCAGCGCCTCACTGTTGATGTATGTGGAGCAATTAGCGCCGATGATGGGAGATGCTAATGAAGGGGCCAGTGCTCGTGCTGGCTGTGATCACAATTAGCCTCGATGGGACAGAATGAGCGGGGAGGTAAAAGGTTAGTGCGCGGCGAGTGGGTCTGAGGCGCAGCGGGCGGGCGAGGCGCTTCACGGGACGACATAATGAAGCATTCTGGGAGATGGGGTCACCAGAGCAGAGCGCAGAGACATTAAGAGAGATAGGACTAATCCAGGCGCTAATGCTGAATAGTGTTTTAATGACAGGTGCATGTGTCAGGGGTAATAATGCCTGTCACACATGAGAAGAGGCTGATTTGCTCATGATAAACTGAAATTATGTACTTATGCTCATCGCCATGGAGACAAGCATCAGGCCAAGTTGCAGGTCTGATCGGCGGATAGGCAAGTCCGATCACACACAGAATGCAGATGTTTTTTAGCACTAAATTTAAAGATCCTATATTATATTACTAGAGGGGAATCACACTCCTCAGCCTCCCCGGTGAGGTCTTTTCCAGGGGACTGGAGAGGAGAATCCAACTGATGGTCAAATCTTGGTTCCAGGAGGAGCAGTGTGGTTTTCGTCTTGGCTGTGGAACACTGGAGCAGCTCTACACTCTCCATCAGGTGCTCGAGGGTTCATTGGGAGTTTGCACAGTCCACATGTCCTTTCTGGATCTGGAGAAGTCCTTGCCTCAAGTGGAGGAGTTCAAGTATCTCGGGGGCTTGTTCACGAGCGAGGGGAGGATGGAGTCTGCAGTGATGCGGTCGCTGTATCGTACTGTTGTGGTGAAGAGGGAGCTGAGGTGTTCCGGGCACATCCCACTGGGAGGAAGCCCCAGGACACGCTGGAGGGACTGTGTCTCTTGGCTGGCTTGGGAACGCCTCTGGGTCCCTCCAAAAGAGCTGGAGGAAGTGTGCATGGAAAGGGAAGTCCCTCCTCGGACTGCTACTTCTGCGATCCAGACCCAGATAAAGCTGAAGATGGATGGATATTATATTAAGCAGAATTGACTCTTCTGAGCTTTAAGCCATTAGAATGTTGTTACCACTGCCAAAAAAAAAAAAAAAAACATATCTGGAGTAATCTTTTATCATGAGTCTGTCTACATCTTCAAAGCTCATGATGCTCTATTCCACCTTGTGATGTCATGAAGTGATGTTTTTCAAGTTAACAGCTGCTTTTGACCTTTAGTACAGTAGAGTAAATTGTGAATTCCAGGGCTGTAATAATCTAAATCACTACTTTAACGGTGCGCTATGCAACTTTTCTGGTGGGAGCCTCTTTTCTGGTGCTTGTCTTCATGATGTTATTGTGTTGCCTGATATGTCCCGCAATATGGCATTACACTTTCTTATCTTGCATCGAGACGTGGTTTTATTGCGTTGAATAAACATGCGTTCTTACAGCGAGAGGAGGCCGCCTCTCCATAGATCTGACCTGAAACTTGGCAAGCATCTGTGGAACATTCCAGACAAGGCAATAAAATCTCCATGGTGACATCAGGTGACAAGACTCTTCACCAAAAAGTTACATAGTTTTACCTTTTACATTTAACATTTAGTTTATTTAGTTGAGGAGACAAGTGGGTAGTGTTCCCCCCTCTGGAAAAGTTGCATAGTGTGTCTTTAACCACATTGTCATTTCCAGATATTTATTTCTACCCATATGTTGAGTTCCGAATTTCCAACTCCATCTGTTTTGAAGTAGTCATGGTTCAGTTGGCGTTTAGCTCTGATTTAGAAGCACTTGAAGCTTTATTTTCTCTCTTCTGTCTATACTGTGGAACATTTATAACAAAGCAATAACATCGCCATGGAGACTAGTGGGCGGCATACCTCCCTCACAGTGCACCTTTATCGATATTGTCATTTTCAGATATTTATTTCTACCACTTTATTTCTTTCAGATATTTATACTGAGGCCCGAATTTCCAGCTCCATCTATTCTGAAGTAGTCACGGTTCAGTTGGCGTTTAGCTCTGATTTAGAAGCACTTAAGGTTTTATTTTCTCTCTTCTAAGTGAATGAATAGTCTCTTCTTGATAATTCCCCCAGACAATTCTAGTTACAACTTAATCCAGTCAGATTAGTTTTGCTGTGGTTTCAATACACACAATCACCTCTGTGTAAATAAGACATCTCTGAACCATAATTGCGTCTAGACTGGGTTTTTGTCACATTTTCCGAGTTATGGCTCCGCACAGCAGGTGGAGTCAGCAGATAGCTATGATCTCGCATTGATTTCATTTCAACACTGAGCCGTACAGAAAAAAAAAAAGTTTAGATTTTGGCGAAAAGCAAAGAGGTTTTCATTCAAAGCGTCCAAATAGACACAATACTGCAGGTGTCTTAGTCGACTGGAGCCAGGAAAAATGTCAGTTTCTGCTTGTTCCTACGAATATGTCATTGATCTGCTGGAATGTTCCACTGTATGACATTAAACAGCTTTACCTTATGTAATGGGTGTGTGTCTGTTCATTAAGGGTGTAATGCAGGCATGTCCAGTAGAAGCGGTTTAATCAGTGGGGGATCACCATCAGTGCAGCCGGGTGCCTGTGGGGTATTTTCTTTTCTTGCATTACTCTCTGTTGCTTTTGTTTTAGTTAAGCACAGTTATTTTTGTAAATATGTATGTTAATTTTGCCCACAACTCGGTGGAGGATACAATAAATCTCTTTTGGTGAAGGTACATTTTTTCCATCTGATTCTTACTTTGACCACTTGGGCCAGCTTCCCCACACAATGAAAAATGAACTTTTTTACTGCAAGTTTTTTGAAAATCTACCTTGATAAAGCCAATTTTTAATATTTAGTGTGTGATTTTAAGGATCTTAGCATGAATAAAGATTGATGGTTCATTCTAATGTGTTTAAACATGCACATATTTCAGTTATTCACTGTATTGCACTCCAGTCGACGGCCCACTTCTTCATTTGTGTTTAGATATGTGGCCCTTGATGAAAAAAGTTTGGACACCCCTGGTCTAATGTCTTGGTGGACATCCGTTAACCCTTAGTTTATATGTGTGTTGTGTTCTTGAGTACTGCGCCGGCTGAAGGAAGGATCATGAGACACTGATGACCACTGCGTACTCATTTACTGGTGGTTCTGCACAAATGAAAGAAAAATACAAATCCTTGTCACATGTTTGTCCATGCACACAGCTCATCAGTCCCCTCCTCAGTGGCATTGGGCAGACTGCGAGAGGTGCATTTGACATATTTTTAAGCATTTTAACCATTTTTACATAGAATAAATCATGAATTATAGTATTTTTAAATGTCCCATAACACATGAATTGACATTTTAAAGGGATAGTTCGGGATTTTTGACATAAATCTGTATGTCATCCCCGTGAGCAGTGTCACATCAACACTGACTTACCCCCGACAGCCGGTGAACCGAGATACTGGCCGTTTTCGGTGCCGAAAGTATTCCGGCAAGTTGGCTGGGTCTGTATAATAAAGCATTTTTCTTTTCTAAAACAATCTGTGTTCAAAAGAGTGATACATTTGCATCACAAATCTATCGTCGCCTAAAAAGTCAGACCTCATAATCGCTTGGCACTATTTTCTTTCCGTTCGTATCACTGCGCGCAGCCGCCAGGTGACAGCCGCACATCATCCATCACTTTGTTCAGTTGTTCGGCAGTGTTTACATGCGCAGACCGCGGCCACGCGAGAGAGCTAATGTGAGAGCTAGAGCCATAAGTATATGAGCTTGTTTAAGTTACATAAGAATATATCTAAAAACGAACTCTTGATTCTCCAGGCTGTAACAACAAAAATCTGGCTGAATCTCCACACACATTTCACCGTTTTCCTGTCACGAACTTTGCACTGAGGAAACTTTAGCTTCTTGTCTTAGGCTTCAATGTGGAAACCAAACCAGGTAAGAACGAAGAAGTGCCGCTGTGTTTACAAGAGAACAGACTCAAGAATCAGCTGTAACGCTGTGTGCAGTAAATCACTCAGTGTCATATCACCAGTGAAGCTTCTACAAAACGTAACTTTATAAGTCGACTGTTATTACTATTGTAAATGTCACGTACACTGTTGGCAGCAGCTACGTGGACGTGTGAATGATTCTATGTTTCTATTAGTCGTCCATACTTCAGTCACAGTGTCGGCTCTATGTTCACTGTATACGAGTTTATAAATGACGTGATGGTGATTGTCGCTCACTCGGTCTCTCACAGCTCCAGCTTCAACTTGTACCACTTCTCTGTCTCTCTTCTCTTCTCTCTCTGCTCATATATACAAATAACATTATATCAGACATGTTGTCACAGCGAGTGTTTCTCCATGCACGCAGCTCATCAGTCCCGTTAGCAGGAAAACACCTGGAGAAGGCTTCAAGCTCGCTCCCAACTACATGAGATTACAGTAAACTTGAACAATAGACATGAAACTGCTCCTACATGGTCCAAATTATACATGTGGATTTGTAGATGATCAGTAATTATGTTTTACTATGAACTTTTACATTTTTAGTGCCTAATTACCAGAATAAAATAATAAATTGACATTAAAAAAAAAAATTGTGCTCACCTCCTAAGTAGCGTTGGCAGACTGAGAGAGGTGCAGATGTGCAGCAGCAAAACCACGCTGCTCTTAAAGGGACAGTACAGGCAAAATGTGCAACTCTTACTACAGAATAATACAAGTGGGTAAGAGGCTAAAACCTGCTTAAAATCATGAAATAACAATGGAAATTTAATTGAAGTGAAGGATTTGGTGAAATTCAAAATAAAAAACAAACGCACATTTTTCCTTGGTTACACTTACATTTATTCAATTCAGATCTGTCCCATAACTTGGTCTGGTTTGGTTTCTGTGAAGATAGAAAGGTTTAATGCCATACTGTGAAACATTCCAGACAAAGCAACAACCTCCATATTCTTTAGCCAAATAAAGACATGAAAATGAATTAACTTTGAACCAGGATGTGTTGCTGTTTTGAGCCCAATTGACCATAGTGATCTTTAGTTAAATTGGCCATGTTTACTGTATTTATATATATATATTTCAATCACTGCTGTCAGTCTGTGACATCTACCCCTCTGACCACCACCAGCCCTCACTCACAACACACACCACTTTGATTCTCGACAATGTGGGTAAAGTGTCTTTACCTAAGGACACAACAGGTTTTTGCTACTACCGGTGTGGTCCAATGAAACAGGAAATGTGCACCAAAGTTCTTGTAGAGGTGCAAATGCAAAGAACAGTAAAATAAATGAGAAAAAATGCATAACACACTCAGATGCTTGCACAAAATACAAAACAAAATTAGCTAGGAGGCTTTCAGATGTTGCCTTGTGTTCATTTGAGACACCATCTTCTCTTTCATGTCAGTTGCTGCCTCATGATACTCACTGGGGCTTCGTACCCAGTCTGTGGTTGGGGGAGTTAGTGTTTACTCCCCTCTGACCTGGCGTCCTGGCTCCCCTTGCCGTAGCATCTCATTGTCAGTTTCATTGTATAAGGTGAGCAGTAGCATGAAGGGTCTTGCCCAAGGACCCAGAGTGGTTAGCTCACTGCGCCGTCATGAGGGATTGGAACCCAGGGCACGTGAAAGACCAGTGACTTATCAGTAAAGCTAACCAGCTGCTAAAACAATGTTTATGTGTATATATATATATATATATATATATATATAATGTGTGTGTGTATGTGTGTGTACGCGTGTGTGTGTCAGATCATTTTTTCTTGGTTTGGTTGCTCTTGCTCTTGCTTGCACAAAATACAAGAATGTTTTTTTGCTGAAATGGTATTCAAAAATTTAAAGAAAGCTTTTGGACTACTCCCATTGTGGCACCTCGGAATTAAAATGTTTGCATTAACCTGCTCTATATGATCTGTGGTGTTTTTATTTACCTATTTTGTCCATACATTTCTAATCCTACTATGAAGCTCTCATCCAAATTTGCCCCTATGACCGCTAAACTTGATGGTCTTCATTTGACTGAAACCAAACACTATGGGTGATGTCACACTCCTTAAGGCTACGTTCAGACTGCAGGGCTTAACGCTCAATTTGGATTTTTTTTTTTGTGTGAAATCCGATGTTTTTGCGAGGTCGTTCACATTTCCAATTAAATGTGACTTGTATGTGATCTCCAGTGTGAACATTAAACAGCCCAAAAGTGTCCCACATGTGCACTTGAGACACGACGACGTCAACCACAGCGAGTGTCTCTGTGTTTACAGAAGTTGTCCAAACATGGACGCAGCATCGAGCACCTGGAGATTTTAAAGTTTCTCTCGTACCGGAGCCAGAACATGAACAACTTACTTGTTTTAAGGAGGAGATTGAGAAGGAGAAGGACGAGGTTTTTGGCCGTGGTGTTTTGTGGGACAGCAGCAGCGACGTCTGTTGAAAGGAACGTGTGGATGTGGAGACGGAGCCAAGAGTGGTGAGTGGTGATGTGCTTCACTTCAGTGACACAGAGTTCATTAACAATTTTCACCTACTTCAGCGCAGAATAGTGACGTTTGTGTCTTGTTGATAACGTGTAGGTGGATGAATGCACTTTGGCCGTTCAGACTGAAGTCACATGTCAAAAGATCAGATATGTATCAGTTTCAGGAGCACATATCCAAGTGTCCTGGGTCACATTTGAAAAAAATCAGATCTGTGTGGTTCAGACTGTCATTAAAAGATCAGATACAGGTCACATAGAAGCCAAAAAATCTGATTTGGGTCACTTCAGGCTGCAGTCTGAACGTAGACTAAGTCTACTTTTTGCAAAAAAAAACAAAAAAAAAAAAAAGGTTTAAATTTTGGTGAAAAGCAAAAAGGTTTTTAAAGCGTCCAAATAGACACAATACCATTGCAGGTGGCGGCGTTCATTGGAGCCAGGAAAGATTTATATTTAACTGAATAAAGGCAGAGATAGAACTAATACTGAGTTTTAATGACAGGTGCATGTGTCAGGGGTAATAACATCTGTCACACATGAGAAGAGGCTGATTTGCTCATGATAAACTGAAATTATGTTCAGTACTTATCCTTATCGCCATGGAGACAAGCATCAGGCCAAGTTGCAGGTCATATCAGCGGAGAGGTTCAAAAACAGAGCTGGAGTTGTGTTTTGTTTCATTCACACATATTTGAGTAACACTTTATTATTGATCTGTCTACATCTCCAACGATCATGACATCACAAGGTGGAACAGAGTTTTCCATTTAAGAGAAGAACTGAGCTTAAATATGCAGGACTGGCTTTGAACCAGGATGTGCTGCTATTCTGAGCCCGTCGGACCAGAGTGATCTTTGGTTCAATTTGACATGTTTACTGTATTTAAATCCCAGCTGTACTTAGCCCAAGGACAATTTACATACATTTACATGTTAACTAAGATAACCAAGAAAATATGATATGTAAATGAGCGCAAATGCAATTATTCTAGCAAGTCATTATGTGTTGACTTGCTAGGGGTGTTTCTTGTGGTGAATACAGTTCATGTTAAGAAATGTCAAAATTCATTATGAAGTGATATTTCTGAACGTGTTTTGACCTGTTCCCGTCTCTTACTAAATATAGTCACTGCATCTTATTTTCACTGAGCTTCCTGTTTTCCTGGTAATTTGGATTTTTATGAGCATTAGTCGTCCTTGACTGAGTGTGCATGTTCTTCCCATGTTTGGATGAGTGGTCCAGTTTCCCCATCAACATAAAACATGCACAAGTACCAAATCCTCGAACTTGAAGTGGAAGATCTAGATCTAGTACGAGCTCTTGAGAAGGTCCCTGGTCGCTGCACTGCTACTCACAAATTGGTCTCCAAATTTTAAAATTCAGTAGGTGATTGAAGAGGCTATTGGCACATACTTTGAACTACTAGTATTTCTCTGTAAGCACCAGGGCAGCTCTGGCCAGTAATGGCTTACCTCTAAAAGGCCAATGATCACTTGTAGCCAGGCTGCCCTGGACACACCATCAACCCCTCTGGCCACACACTCAGGGACACAGCAAACAGCCTTGTCATGGTTCCCACACTCACTGCTCCTCGGTCTCCTTCCTTCCAGCTTGCGTACAGTCTCAGTGTGCTGGATTTAGGATGGAACCCTCCATGCAGCCCAGTAAATCATCTTATTACACTAAAATGGGATAGTGGCTGAACCAAGAATATGGAAGCTGAAAGCCACCAAAATGTTCAATATCTGTGCCAATAATTGATACCAGTATTGTATCAGTGCATCCCAATCAGATTCCTGGTGATTTTTGGTAAATTAGTCAAATCATTGATTCAGTAATATTCTGTTAATGGGTTAAATCCATCTATATGGTCAAACAGGCACACCCACTTGCTCTGAGTGAATGACAGGTGGATTAGGGCCTGGCTTCACTGCACATGTATTTTACTCTACGCAAGTGTAAAAACTGCAACTATGGGACATGTAATTTTTAGAATGCATTGAAAGTAATGAGCTCCACTGTATGCACTAGACACGCATTTGGAGCAGCGTGTCATGCACGCGTAGATTTCAGAAAATAGGATCCATCCTATTTTTTGACGCTCTACGTGAGCATAGGTGCATATCCCTATTAAATACACAGATAACATGTATCTATTGTTTTATTTGTGCATTTACCATCAGTACAATGTGCTCCTGGGGCAGATCTGTATTGTGTGAAAGAGCCTAGGCCCAGAAAGACTGTTAATTAGTGCTTTGAAATATACTTTTGAAATCTTCGCGTGTTCCTCTGGTCAGCCTGCACAGACAGTAAATACAAACCTATTTATTTGGTTAGTTTCACTGCTAATCTGATACAAGTGGCTATATGCACCCAGTCAAGTTTGATCAGCTTTCCCACTGACAAACACAAAGGCATTGCTGCGCATGTACATCCTGCTGCAGCTGCCGGTGGAGCCGCCTTCACGTTGATGCACGGCTGTGGTTTTGTGAGGTTATGTGCGTAAACACTGATACCTGCAATGGAGCCAGGCCCTTGAACCAATCACAGTGAAGTGTGAATTCTGAAGCAGCTGTTACCTTTAGTTAATACAAAAGACATTTTACTTTTATTGTACATTGTACTACATGGTTTGTAAAAAAAAAAAAAAAAAAAAAAAAAAGAAAATAGAAAATAAAAATAATAATAATAATAAAAAATAAATAAATGTGATATTGACTTTTTTGCAAGTAGCCCACACCTAGATCTAAAACTAAAAGTGCTATGAATATTGGGACTTCATGAAGCTGTTGACTGATTTATGAGTTGTCAGTTCTCAAAAATACAAAGTTTTGTCAGACTTGAGGCTGTATAAATACTAAGTTATGGCATGTTTAGTGCAGTGACTTTCTCTGGCATCTTCCCCTCTGTAACAGATGAAGAAAATGGCCGACATCACATTGGCCCCACACTTGATTACAATCATTTTGAGCAATTTAGAAAATTGCACATTTACATTGATTTGTGTCCAGCTACGATTCTGTTTTCAATACATGTTATTTCTCAGTTTCAGCCCATTCTTGGCTTGAAATTGCTTTGATAATTGGATGGGTGCGAGTGCAAGGGGAAAGGCCTGGTCACTGTGCTGGACACTGTGGAGAAGAAGACACTTAATGGCTTTCAATGGACCGTGTCAGAAAATGAGAAACTAAATTAGATACAAGAGTCAACAACAATGAAGACAATTACTACAACACAATGTTTTTTGAAAAGCACATTTTTTTACAGATCTAGTGTGGCGTGTATCGGCACTGAACCCATTTCAAGGTCATATATATGCATTTATTGTGGACCACCTGTGTGGAAAACCAATAATTTAGGGACAATATAGACCTTTGTAATGTTTATATGTAGGGATGAATCCATCCAGTTGTCATGGCATCATGGGTTTGTGACAAGGAAAGGCTTTGGATTGGGTAACAGCTCTGTGGTAAAATAATTCTGAAATATTTAACAATTATGAAAAGTTCACGCAGTGTGGCTGAATATTCAGTAGAGTTCCGAACACTGGCAGCAGAAGCAGGCTGGGATGATGTTGCCCTTCAGACAGTTTATGTTAATGGATTAAGTGAACAGCTGAAGGATGAATTGGCAATAAGGGAGGGTTGTAATAACATTGACTCTACTATCTCTACAGCTATCAAACTAGACACTCGCCTCCGGGAGTGCAAACCAGAGTGTAATAACCAGCCAGCTTCATCTTCACTTTCATATGTCTCACCAGTTCCAACCATGCCTGCAGCACCAGAACCAACCCAAGCTACTTCAGGTGACAAGCCCATGCAACTCAGACAAGCTCAGACAGGCTGAGCGGCTTCGCAGAATAAAAATGGTGAATGCATTTAGTGTAGTCAAGTCGGACATTTCCTAGCCACTTGCCCTACCAGTAAATTTGGGGGCACTGGTGAGCCATTCCTCCACCTCTGCATCTCTGCTCCAATTGACTGCTGCTTTAACTGATTCTGGAGCCGATTCTGGGGGCTTCTACGTCCTCTTCCGTTTCCAAGTCAACCCTCACAGATTGCCCTCAACTTTGTTACTGGACTTCCAGTCTCTCAAGGTAATACTGTCATTCTGACTATAACTAACAGATTCTCAAAGACTGTGTATTTTGTTGCCTTGCCTCAGCTCAAGAAAATGCAGTGTAGAGACGTTTTTGTGAAGCCCTTGGGGCCAAAGAAAGTCTCTCATCTGGATTCCATCCACAACCCAACGGCCAGTGTGAGAGGGTTAATGTGTCCATTTGAGTGTTCACTGAGATAGAAGTCGCCTCTGATCCCTGAACAGGAAAAGGAAATTGCGGTTCCACTGCCCACTGTTATTTAACTTTTTTTCTTTATTACATAATTCCATATATGTTGCATCACATATTTGATGTCTTACGTATATAAAATGTAGAAAGTAGTAAACATATATATAAAAAAACAAACAAACAAACAAAAACCTTTGACTGGTAATATGTGATAAGATCTATATGTTAAAATCTGACTCTGAAACCTTATAAACCGCAGTTATTAAAAGTTATTAAAACATTGCCCTTGCATTTTAAACATGCTTAAGACGACTGTGTTATGGATATTAGTCACCACATACCATTGAAATCTATGGTAAAAATTAATGGAAAATTTACATCCTGAACCAGAGCTGTTCCATGAGAATGTACCCAGAGCACAGACATGGGCACACTGGCTCCCCCTGCTGTTGCACTGGCCTCATGCAGTCCTCTGAAAAGGGTGTGTGTTTGGTTCATGGTGCAGAGGAGAGGGTGGGGGGGTGGACTCTGATGGGACTGATTGTGACAGAGAACTACCCGCAAAGCACCAGACTCCCAGGCTCCACACGCTGTTTCTACTCCCACGAGAAAGGTCAGTGCTAATGTAGCCCGGTCCCTCCTCCATTTACAAGATTCAGTGTCTTTGTTTGGCTCTGAAAATACTACTGCCACCACCACGACTACTACTACTGCTACTGCTACTACTACTACTACTACTACTACTACTACTACTACTGCTTAAATGCACCAGCGCTAAAATGGTTTTGACTCTTCAGGACATGTATGGGATTTGTGTTGAAGAACTGGGATTGCTTCTATAGGAATGAGCAGTTCCTACCTTTTTTCCATTTGGTAATCTATTTTAATGGCTCAGACACTTCCGCCAGACCACGGTGTTCATTCATAGTGGTTGGAACATAATGTTTCACATTAAAACCAGTTTGAGAAGATCCACAGTCACTTACCTCCCAAATCCATGTCTTTGACCAACTAGCAGCCTGCGCACATCCTGTAAACAAGCGATTAGCCTGGTTTGCTAGAAGCTACAGCTAACAAACCTTACAGCATTTTTAGGCAGAAGATAATGAAATGATAATACAAAAGCAGCAATTATCAATAGCTTAATGTACACAAAAAGACACACACGTGACTTCACTTCAGCTGGATACACAAACAATCTTATTCACAGCTAATGTTTGAGTAACAAACGCCACACAAACAGCGACGTCAACTTTTATGACTAGTTTAGTGTAATTTTTGACTTACTGCATCAGTTGGACGAGTAGAAGAAAATGATCTCTCTGTTAAATGGAGCCTGTCAGCAAATCCTTCGCTTTACTGGCGCAGGTTTGTGAAGCATTTCTCTGTGAAGTGGTTAGCACATACAAAAAGCATCTCGGGCATGTTCATAGGCACATTTCCCCTCAAAAATAAAAGTATCCAAGTTGTTTTCAGCCATTCTTTGGATGGACCAACAACAACTAGGGTGACCAAACGTCCAGACATGTCGGTTTTTGGCTTCCTATCCTGGCCGTCCGTTTTTTTGTTTGTTTTTTTAAGTGATGCAAATGTCCAAGTTTTTAGTTTCCTTTCAGTGGGCCATTAAACTGAGCGGCTCTCGTAGATCTCTGTGCACTCAGAAGGAGCGAGCAAACACAGTCAGTCAGTCTGCAACATCCAGACTGCATTTAACAATGACTTGTTCATGAAATTCTGTTCCGGTCAGGGCAAGTGGGAGGCCATGAGCACAGGTTGCGAAGTGAGAGTAGCTCATTGTCGAGTTCCCACTCCCCATCCCCGGTAAGGTGTCCGGGTTTTCACAAACGGAAATAATGGTCACCCTAACAACAACAGAACGCATAGCTTTATCAGTGCGCACTTTCTTCATCATGCAGAGCTTGGACTACAAACCAAAAACAAGATGGCAGACTTGGAGAGCGATAAGACGGAAGTTATTGAACTTGTATCACCTTTTATGGAGATTTCCTCTGAATTTCAGTGAGGTAACAGATAGAGAAAACATAACAGATAGAAGAAAATGAACTGAAATCGAAAGGTGTCTAAAAGATATCTTTGTAAGAACTGTATGGTTCAAACTGAGCTTTTTTGAATCAATACAGACCTCATATACCCAGGAAACACTATCAAAAAGCTCAAAAACATGGTTTAGCTTACTATGTGTTCTGTAATTCCAAATGATTATTCGGAATTAAACTTAATTCTGAACTAAGTTTATTCCAATTTGAAACCAAATTAATTTATTCCTCGATCATGTAAACATTTATTAAATTTATTCAAATTAATTCTGGTAATTGAGCTCATGCGCGTTGGGTCCACCTTCTGATGCGTGGCGGCGGCCTGGAGCAAAATTCAGTCTTGAACAGAAACAATTTTTTAAAATAACTGCACTTCGGACTTTCATCCACGTCTCTTTGGATTTGTGAGCAGGATGTGGGAGTGGGCTGAGGTAGAGCAGCCTCACACTCACTTTGTCTTCTTCCTCCTTCTCCGACACTCTTCCCTTCTCCTCCTCAGCCGACAGACGTAAAGTGTGATGAGACAATTCTCCAACTGCTGTGCAATTATCATCAGAACCACTGTGGAAAAAAGTTTGGATCGTGTTTGTGTCCGTGGCATAACGACAAACTGAGATGACAAAAAGCCGGTAGCCGCTGAAGTGTGTGTTTTCTTCCGGTAGATGTTCGTGTACGTTGGTGTCTCTGTCCAATCAGAACCTTTCTCCACCCCAAGAAGCTGAGCAAAATTAAATAAAGGTGATTTACCGTTGTATAACTCAATTCGGAATTATTATTTCCATGTAAACTCCAAGGAGAAGATTTTAATTCAGAATAAAAAATATAAAAAAAAACTTAATGTAAATGTGGCCACAGTGAAATTCACCATTGTGAGATCAATACAGTCTCAATACAGAGCCACAGTAAGTCATGTTTTTGTTTTTGTTTTGTTTTTTTTTGCCGCACACCAAAAAAAAAAAAAAAAAAGAAAAGAAAAAGGGCTTTTTAAAAAATGTATTTTGGCACTGAAATCTTCCCCTAAGTGGATCACATCTCTACAAACGTGACGTTCATTTGGCCTGGAAGAGGGCCTCCTCCTGCTCGTTTCCATGGAAATGTTCCTTTGGCTATAATCTTCCCCAGTATAAAACTCAGAGAATGTTCTTGTGGTTTTACTTTTCTATGATTTCTAATTTTCTTTTCTACAGGTGACTTACCACCTAAGAAACAAAAAGTTACACACTTTACCATTAAAAGGAAAATGTAAAAAGCTGTAACATCTATCAAAAAGGTCAGGGTCATCTTTTTTTATTGAGGTATAATGTATATTTCATCAGACACCGTGACTTGCCTTTCAGCTGTCTCACAAATGCTCCAAATATTAAAATTCACCGGTCCTCACCTGATGTTTCCTTTGCAGATTGTTTTTGTTGTTGAGCAGTTTGTACCAGGTGGCATATCTTGCTCAAGGGCACTTCAGCAGCCCGGTGTTTTCTCCCTTCACATCTGAGCCCTCTCTTATGTTTTGGAGAGCTTCGCATTTTCTTGTTTTCGATTTTCCCGAGGTTAGAGCAGGTCATTAAACTCAGCACCGCCCGGGCGCCTTGTTAGCCATGCGGAAAGGTCAGTGCTAATGCGCCGCAGTTAGCTCATAGCTCATTCAGTTCTGTTTACCGCAACAACTGTGGCTTTTCCAGTTTAATCAAAGCCACTCAAAGCTGTAGAGCAGATCGAAATCAGTCTCAGGCTCTTTCCACTACCACCAATTTAATCAAAAAGTTTCAACACCCAGTAAACCACAGACCTCCATCAGATTTAGTTTGGTTAAGGAGTAAATGGAAATCTACTGTGCGTCTGAAACCACTTAAAGATTCGTGTTCTTTTCATTTCATTTCTGATTTTAACTGAAACACAGTCACACTCTGTTACAGGCTTTAGAAGGTGCCATTAATTAGATGTGTTTATTTGTCATTTTAATATTACATAAAAAATGAAATTGTGTTTCAAACAGTCGCCCCAGTTTAGTTTAGTGCAACAGTAGATGTAATAAAAGCAGCAAGAGTCCAAACAGAGTCTCTGATTTAACAGCCTAACTGCTGGTGCCAGGAAATTGATTGTATTTAACTGATTATAGTTAAACCGATGATGAGAATCTGAGTTCTGTAGACCAACTCTGGCCCTGGACATGGCGACATGACAGTCGCTCCACCATGTTGGTTCAAACTCTTACTCCACTGGATGAGATAGGCCATTCCCCCTGTGTATTACCTCTGGAAGATCTTTCACCACATTTAGTATAAAAAAGTTCATCTTTAGGTCCATAGCTCGCTCCTTAACTTCTTTCACGGTTCCCAGGAAAATCAAACCACTCATTTCAATCCAACGGTTCCTCACTTGTGTCCCTCGAATGGCACATGCTGCACTTCTTAGTTGATTAAAATCCCATGATACAATGTTAAAAAATGTCAAAAAACTGCAGACTCTGCAAGCCAAGCAGCCACAGGAGCAGCCAACCACTTCTGTGCCAAAAAATTACCTTATTAAGAGCTATTTTAGCATAAAAAAAAAAAAAAAAAATATATATATATATATATATATATATATATATATATATATATATATATATATCATGGAGAAGGACTACAGGCATCAACAAAATTAAAAACCATATATAAACTGCACCTGTCTATAAGCCGCAGGTGTTTGCGTTTTCAAATTTTTATTACCTCTGAAAGCTTTTGTCGTCTTTTTGCTTTGAGTCAGTTCGCCACGCTGCCATCGCCAAAGTCTCACCATCACCTCACTGATGCGGAGCTCACGTGCAGCAGCTCTGTTTCCTTCTTCCTCAGACAGATCAACTGCCTTTCACTTAAAAGCTGCATCATCTGCATTCTTGCGTCTATTTTCCACGAGGAAGGTGTGTGCATGAAACGCAAAATAACTGTTCAAAACACAACCTACCATCTTCCTCGGCATATCAGCTGTCTGTCTTGCTCTTGCACCTCTGTTACTTCATGCTCTACTGCACATGTCTCCTGCAGAAAGAGTTGCTGTCTATCGATCAGGTCTGAGTGGATGTCTGGCTTCTGAAGTTTGAGACATGAGTCATATTCGCCCGCCCCACTTGCTTTCTGCACTCTGGCTGCGTGCACATCCACTGTGTCGATAAACAAATAATCCGTCCATTCATAAGCCACACCTTTGTTTCAGCCGCAGGGTTCACCGTATTAGAAAAAAAGTAGCGGGTTATAGTCCAGAAATTACGGTACTTGTTTCTAAACGCATAAGTTGGTGGTTCAGTCCCGACACTGATGAGTGCACTTCAATGTCTGATGTTTCTCTGAATCCACCCAGGTCGTGTGAAGTTTCCAAAGTTGATTAACACCACAGAGGAAATAAAAGATGATCGCATTGTCTCTACTCTAGTCAACAGAATGGACTAATGTCAGTTATAATCTGTGTGCTCTTGAGCCATTCTAAAACAGTTACCCTGAACAAACAGATGCACTTTCAATCCACTTGACGTGCACCAGACTCTTGGCATACCCCCTCTGCCTTATTTCTTGTGGACTGTGTCTCCAGGTGTTGGTTAGGGTCTCATTGTTCCCTCTTTCACTGGTGCAGGTGTGGGGTTGAATTAAACTAAAGCTCCGTCTGCTTTTAGAGAAACTAACTCAATTTGGCTCTCTCTGTTTGAGCTAATTGTCCCCAACAGCCAGGTGTGCAGTGCATTATGGGACGCACCATGCCACTGCTGCAATTACATACTCTGTGAGAGCTTATATTTTGAGCCAGCAATGAAGTTGTTTCAGTCCATGTATGGAAGTTCCTCATTGTTCAAGTGTGTAAAAGTTGTAAATGTGGTCATTTGCACTGATGTTCACACCTAGAGAGTTAGATGTCAAGAAGATATGACACTGTTTTGTGATTTGTGTTATAATGTAGTTTCCTCATCATAAACAGACCTGGAGTTGTGTTTTGTTTCATTCACACATTCACACACAAACCCTGCACATTTAGTTGAGCTCTTTTCTCAGACACAAACTGAAAAACTGCTGTAGTACACAGGCTAATAATAAAGGATTACTCAAACATGTGTATATGAAACAAAACACAAATCTGGGTCTGTTTTCAATGAAGTAACAACACTATGAGATACGATAAGATAAACTTTATTGTCCCGAAGGGGAAATTTGTCTTGGGCTCACTGCCTGCAGCTTAAAAAAACACAGTTACACTCATACATCACACAACAGTCAGACAATAGTCAGAGATTAATAATAGACACATTGTGTATGTATCTTGTGATAATGTTCACTGTGCATTGCACAAATATAAAGTGTCCAAGTTATTGCAACCAGCTGTATAGCACAAATAGTTATATTTGAATATAAAGTAATTTGAGTGTGTTTTTGTTGTGCAGATTTGTTCAAGAGTGCAACAGAAGTGGACACAAATGAGACTTTATATCTGTTACTCTTAAAGTAAAACTCTTAAAGCACCAGCCTAATTTCATATTCGCCCCACAAACCATCTGACCTGAGCGAGCTCAAAGATTTGAAAAATGTCATACAGAGAAGGACACTCTTTCTTTATTTACCAGTTTTTCAAGTTTAGTTTTGCATTGGACAGTTAAAGAGTCAAAGCAGCCAACCACAGACTCAGACTCTCCAAAACAGCATTCTAAAAACAAGTCAAGATTTTTGTGCTCACACCAAACACTTAGACTATGTTCAGACTGCAGGGCTTAACGCTCAATTCCAATTTTTTTTGTGAAATCTGATGTTTTTACGAGGTCGTTCACATTTCCAGTTAAATGTGTCTTGTATGTGTCTCCAGTGTGAACAGTAAACGGCCCAAAAGTGTCCCACATGTGACACTGGAGACACGACGACGTCAACCGCAGTGAGCGTCTCTGTGTTTACAGAAGTTGTCCAAACATGGACGCAGCATCGAGCACCTGGAGATTTTAAAGTTCCTCTCGTACCGGAGCCAGAACATGAACAACTTACTTGTTTTAAGGAGGAGATTGAGAAGGAGAAGGACGAGGTTTTTGGTCGTGGTGTTTTGTGGGACAGCGGCAGCGACGTCTGTTGAAAGGAACATGTGGATGTGGAGACGGAGCCAAGAGTGGTGAGTGGTGATGTGCTCCACTTCAGTTCATTAACAATTTTCACCTCTTCAGTGCAGAATAGTGACGTTTGTGGCTTGTTGATAACGTGTAGGTGGATGAATGCACTTTGACCGTTCAGACTGAAGTCACATGTCAAAAGATCAGATATGTATCAGTTTCAGGAGCACATATCCAAGTGTCTTGGGTCACATTCGAAAAAAATTGGATCTGTGTTGTTCAGACTGCCATTAAAAGATCAGATACAGGTCATATAGAAGCCAAAAAATCGGATTTGGGTCACTTCAGGCTGCAGTCTGAACACAGCCTTAGTCTTTTTTAAAAGAGGAGCCCCTGGGACAGCTTGGAACAAAGAAAAGCATGTACATTTAAACAAACTGTCAATGTACACACGCAAATATTTAAATGATGCAACCTGCTCTATTTTTCTATCCTCAATGACATCAGGATCATGTCTGATCTGTGCAAGAGCTCGAGGATCAAACACCATCTCCTTTGTTATGTTCACATGAAGAGTTAAGTGATGCTCACTGCACTCAGACAAAAAAAAAAAAGGTTATCTCCTGATGGTAAGTGGAGATACTGTCACCATTGTTAAGAAGACTCACAATTATCGTGTCATCTGAAACTTTTATGATTTTGTTGTCTGGCTGACTGATTCATTTGTTTACAGGTTGAACACAATGGGTGAACTTGTGGCTCCTGTACTGTAGTTTTTGGCTTTCGATAAAGTACTGTTGACCCTCACTTGTTGCCATGTATTTAAGCGAGAGTAAAACCATTTCACTACTGCGGGGCTAAACGCTCACAAGAGTCAAGTTTGTATAATATAGAACCTTTAAAATTACATTGACAAACCTTAGAAAATGTATTCAATTCAAACATGGTTTAAAATCAGTCATTGCAAAACCATTGCTTCTTGGCAGGAGTCAGACAGTTTCCTCAGCGCTGACCTTGTTTCTGTCTGTGGTGGATGTATTAGTTTCAGTTGATCATTTTCTCCATAAAAAGCGTCAGGTGTGAAGTTTGAAGTGACTTTGACAGGAGATACATTGTGATGATCCAGCTGCAGGTCAGAGAAGGTCCATAACAAACTTCAGTTCTCTCAAACTTTCTAAAGATTTCCAGAGCACGAGAGTTCTCAAACTTTCGGGATCACAAACCGAAAATATCTCAGGGACCAACTTTTGCCCTCCACTGCCAATCAACATCACAGAAATACAGGAGATTGGATAAAACCTGATTCAATAGTTTCTTATATTCAGTTGCGTTGTTTCCATAAATCAATCAATCAATCAATCAATTAAACTTTATTTCTATAGCACCTTCCAATGACCGAAGCCGACCAAAGTGCTGTACAACATTAAAACAGGATAAAAGCTGCAGCATTTTGCACGAGCTGCAAACGTTGAAGACCATGGTTAAAGAGGTTAAAGTAAATAGATCCCATTGCTTAAGATAACAGATCACAAGAAACAGTGTTATTAAAATGACTGTCGTTTTTTATGGGCCAGACACAACTTAGTCTGAGGAGAGTCTCTGAAAACAAATTAAGCAAATACGGGTTTAAGGAAGAATGTACAGTAGACAGTTTAAATGTCCATCCATCTTCTGCTTATCCGAGGCCAGGGTCGCGGGGGCAGCAGTCTAAGCAGGGATTCCCGGACTTCCCTCATCCCAGACATTTCCTCCAGCTCATCCAGGGGGACACCAAGATGTTTCCAGGCAGCCCAGAGACTGACAAGTGCAGCACTGATCCATCTGACGCTCCAATTTAAAGGTGAACTATGCACCATTCCTGTCTCCATGGGGGTGTTATTGCTTAGCTTGGTGTGTTCCATGGAAATGTATCTCCAGGTGACATGACATGGAATAACATCTCCATGGAGACAGGCAGGTGGTAGACACACACCAGAAATGTCAAAAAGTGCACCTTCTTCTAACAATACACATGCATCATACTTATTAAACCTCACGAAGCCAATTATGGAGCATTAGGAGCTTTTTGTAGATAACAGTTCAAAGTCACTGAGCTCATGAAGAGTGACTCAGCTGCTCTGACCTTTCCCACAGTGACTCTGAAAAGCTGACGTCGCTGTGATTTGAGTCGAGTGAGAAACCACCTCTCCAGGTCTGACGGACAAGAGCGAAAAGTCCAACAAAAACAACAGCAGAGGAAAAGAAAAAAACAAACAGCAGAGGAGTATCGACCCGACCCAAACATCGGCTGCATTTCACAGAGAGCGGTTGTGTGGAGTCATTTTGTGTTAGCACCATTAGCACCGCTCTGTCACTCTCTCAGGCAGCAGCTCCCACTGACGTTAACAGGGTGAACATGTTTTTAAAGCTGTAGTTCACATGTGGCAAGGCCAAGGCCCGCAGGCCGCATCCGGCCGCCCAGCCATTTTATGTGGCCCACAAGGGGTTAAAAGGAATAATTTATTATTACGTTGTGACTCTGTGCCACTACTATATCTCCCACAATGCACCGCAGTTGTTTCCTGTGAAGTGACTGCATCCTGCCACTAGAGAGGCCAAGAAAACTCATTAAATTTCCCCAAAAATATCTAAGAAAAGAAAAATTTATGCAGAAGGACGACTATTTTATGAATGTTACAAAATGGATGGAGCGCATGTGTTTGGCACAAAACAAAGTCCTTATTGGACACTACGTCATCACGCAGCATGTGTGTGGTGTAGGATAATGTCATCTTGGAAAGCCGCAACTGTCAGCTTTTCAAGGGAAAAAAAAAAGTTTCTATCTTTTATGGGTGGAAAGTTATGTGTGGTTATGTGAAACATGTCTGACGGTATTAATAAGATGACAACTTCTGTTGTAGTTCCCAACACTGGGCATGTGAAAAACATGTGATTCAGCAGCAGCGTCTTCACAACCTGCCAAAGCTTTCCATGGAGGACGGGACTCTAATCATGTCTTCAGTGATCTGCTGAACACTACAGCATCTTCTTTTTTTTTTTTTTTAATTAAGTTAGACAAATTATAATACACACATTAATAGACAATTTATGAAAGGAAAAAAGAACACAATGACATGCAGATGAAGAAAACCAGACCATTTCAGTTTTCCCAGATTTTGTCAGAATTCCTCTCATCAACAAAACCCAAAGGAAGTCGTCATCCACGTTTCCAAACGTCTGCTGTTTTTGTGACGTTAGCGTGAATGTATGAAAGCCGAGAGGGGTCACAACAAACGCAAACGCCGCAACAAATACAAATGCGACAACACAACAAAAAGCCACAACACATTTTTAAAAAAAAGCCACAACGGAAATGACCGCGGGACTCTATTTTCTAGTGAAAAGAGGAACTACAACGTGAAAAGAATAATGATAAAACAATAAATTACTTTTACTTATGTTTCCAACTTCTCCGTTCCTTTACTTTTCACTTTACTTTGATCGGTCCGTCGGAAAGTAGAGTCCCACGGTCACTTCTGTTGTGGCTTTTTGATGTGTTGTGGCTTTTTAATGTGTTGTGGCATTTGCATTTGTGTTGTGGCGTTTGTATTTGTTGCGGCGTTTGCATTAAAATAGAGTCCCACGGTCATTTCCGTTGTGGCTTTTTTTTTTTTTTTTTTTGGTGTGTTGTGGCTTTTTGTTGTGTTGTCGCATTTGTATTTGTTTGCGTTTGCGTTTGTTGTGACCCCTCTCGGCTTCTGTATGAATTACAAAACACAGAAAGTAGAATGAAACTCACTCATGGCAGATATTAGTGTACAAACATGAGTTATGAGTTATGTAGAAAGTGGTACTTCAAAAGGATTTCAACTCCAACTCCCCCTGCAGGACAGACCCTTTTGCTGCTCACAGTCTTTCTCACCTTCTCCTACAATTACCAAACTGTGGCTGCCTCAATGAGACTCTCCAGGCGTTTTGAACTATAAAGCAATAACTGTGGAAGGAACCGAGCAGCAAAAACAACTCCTCTTATCCACACACACACCGAGAACAAGTGGTCCAATTAACCAGCCCCGTTCACACCAAACCTGTTCCAAAGTTCACCCCAAAATCCTCCGAAAAGTTTGAATGGTCTTTTCCCTTTATCTGCCCTTTACAGCAGGTGCACAAAGTCATTCAAATTTATGCTAATAAATAATCTCCAGCATTGATTTTGGTTAATTTTGGCCGGGCGGGAGTCTGTGACCTTAACCTCTGCTTCTTTGTGCGCCTGTCTGTGAGCTGTCAGGCGAGGTTTCAGCCATACTGCATTTCAATGGAGACGAGCCTATTTAGCAAGCAACAAAATGGACCAAATGAGCACACAAATGAGAGAGTCGCGTTTTACCAGTATAAGGAAAATCGTCCTGGAAAGACTTCATTATTCATGTTTTTTTTAGTTTTTTTTTTTCATTACAAAGCCCTAGAAACACAGGCATCTAGATACATTAGTATAAAGGTGGATTGTGTAACTTTTCTTTTGCCCAGACATAAACAGTGACCCAAATTAACCTCAACCTAAATGAAAGAAGAATGGCTCCTACAAGATCTATAATAATAATAATAATAATAATAATAATAATAATAATAATAATGCAGTTTTATTATAGTTCTATGGTGTAATCAGGGAAGAACGGTGAATAAAAAGCAATATAGATCACGAGGTTCCTTATTTTCATATACAATTGCGAGGACATGGTTGAAACTGTGTGAAAACGACCTTAGACTGAGACCAGATCGGGACCTTAGCTCTGAGCTCTGGGCCGCCCGCGCGCTCAGATCACAGAGCTGGACCGTGATCGGGACCAGAGCGGGTGATGGAGGATCCGTCAAATGCTTTTCTACATTAAGGTTGTTATTATTGGTTTGTCTTGAATGTTTTGCAGTACGGTATTGAACCTTTCTATCTTCATGGAGACCAAATCAGACCAAGTTACAGGTAGGGCCGTCGCGGTTAGGGAATTTCTCCTGCGGTGCGGTTTAGCAGCTCAACACCACGGTATGCAGTGATACCGCCCCCCCCCCATCCCCTCAGCGGCACTGAAAACTCTCTCCGATGATGCGCTTGTTGCACAGATGCACATGTGCTTTGGTTGTCGTGTGGATATAGCGTGTGTAGCGTGGGGAAAGTAACTTTGACTTTGAAACAAGCGCCGCTGCATCCCTCCTGCTCTGACTGTGGCAGCTCAGGTCAGAGTCCTGCACCGGGTCGAATCAGAGTCCTGCACCGGGTCAGGTCAGAGTCCTGCACCGGGTCGAATCAGAGTCCTGCACCGGGTCGGGTCAGAGTCCTGCACCAGGTCAGGTACCCACAGACTTACGAGAGAAAGAACAAACCCCAGAATGTAGTTTGTAACGTAATCCATTAAGTTACTTAAGGTGAATAATGTAATCTGAATACTTTGGATTACTTGATTTGCTGTAGAGGAACAAAGACTAGAATATCTTCACATGAGATGTTTTATCTGCTAAAAGAAAACGAAAAGCCCAGACTTTACTGAACTGTATTAAAAATATCATTGATAGAAGTCGAGGAGACATGTTAAATCCGGGTTTAGTCCTGGTTTAGTCCTGGTTTAGACCTGGTTTAGACCTGGTTTAGACCTGGTTTTAGTCCTGGTTTAGACCTGTTTAGATCTAATTTTAACTTCTTGGGTTCCTTTTAAAGACAATGCAGTAAAGTGTGTTTACCTTGTTGACATGTTTCGGCTGCTGCTGCAAGTCATCTTCAGAACTGTCCCCAGACCTGGCAGGTCGCTCAGGTCCATCAGGTCTGACCACACCTACAGGAAGTAACAACAGCTGATATACGACACGTCATCACCAACACCGGGGACAGATCTGAAGACGTCTTACTGCAGCAGCCGAAACATGTCAGCAAGGTAAACACACTTTACTGCATTGTCTTTAAAAAGAACCCAAGAAGTTAAAGTACATAAGAAGACAAAATGAACATCATTGGCCTGTTTAGATCTAGTTTAGACCTGGTTTTAGACCTGGTTTAGTCCTGGTTTTAGACCTGGTTTAGACCTGTTTCGATCTAGTTTAGGCCTGGTTTTAGTCCTGGTTTTAGACCTGGTTTAGACCTCATGTAGACCTAGTTTAGATCTATCTTAGATCTAGTTTAGACCTGGTTTAATTTCCGGCAATCTGTGCAATTACCGGGAAAATATCACCGTGTAATTGATTTATTTAGTAACTGTAACTGAATACAGCTACTCATAATTTGTACTCTGATTACATAACTCCAGTAAATGTAATCTGTTACTCCCCAACACTGCTTGTAGAGAAGCAGTTGGCGTTACATCACATTGTACATACATTATATACGTTTTCATTAAAAAGTTCCATCCTCACTATCGTATGTCTTCTTTTCTGTAGTGCAGGAAGGGCATCTGAATCAACACATTAAACAGAACAAGAGACGTGTAGTGGATGCAAGAAGACTACACCGAAGAAGCAAGAAGTGTCCATGTTTAATTTGTCAGAAAATGTTGCCAAAACTTCAACATCACTGCAAAAACTTCACTGGAAATTAAACATGAAAAATGACATTTTAGGGTCATTAGACGTGATCTGTAGTCGCCTCCAGCTGTATTAGAACTGCCCTGTTAATTACATAAGTCAAATTAAATGACTGTACATTAATTAAGACGACCAAAAGTTAATGTGACAAAGTTCAAATGGGGTTCAAGGGGTTCGTGAGCCAGTGCATGCTCCAGTGCTGTGGTACTGTTAATATTTCAGTGAAAGAGGATACACCCACTTCGCCGTTTTGTTACATAACTTGGTGATGTTTTTAATCTGCAGAGACACAGGCTTTACTTTGGTATTCTGACATTAAAACCTCTCAGCTGCTGTGGCCCTGCCCTGCTTTCTCTTTCGGGAGTTTGAGGTCGAATATAATTTCTGTTTCTATCTTTTTTATCGCTCCTTTGCTTCCACCATGCATTTTTTTTTTCATCTGGTCCATGTCCCATTTGTTACATATTGTGGTCTGGGGGTGATGGACCAAAACCGCTCTCTTGGGCTGAGTGAAGAACAGTTTAAAGCCCCTTTCACACATGCTCCCTGACCTGCATTTTGTCAGAATATGCAGGGAAACTGGATAAGAAAACTTGTGTACCATACCATCAACTGTTTTTATTACTGCTGCTAAATATTTGATCTGACTTGAAGTGCACTGTGCTCTACTCTACACTCGAGTTTTTAGCTTCATTTAGGCTACGTTCAGACTGCAGGTCTTAACGCTCAATTTGGATTTTTTTTGTGAAATCTGATGTTTTTGCGAGGTCCTTCACATTTCCAATTAACTGTGACTTGTATGTGATCTCCAGTGTGAACATTAAACGGCCCAAAAGTGTCTTGCATGTGCACTGGAGACACGACGACGTCAACCGCCTGTGTTTACGGAATTTGTCCAAACATGGACGCAGCATTGAGCACCTGGAGATTTTAAAGTTCTTCTCGTACCGGAGCCAGAACATGAACAACTATTACAGCTCGCGGCCTGTCTCCAGCTCCGCATCGCCTGGCGCTCCCCGTTTGTTTGACCGCATGTATCTTTCATATTTGCATGTCCTGTGTGGTACCTGACATCTGATCGGTGGGGCGTGGCTCCGTCTCTGTGAGCTGGTTCCGATGTCCATTATGCTGTGGTTGGAGAATTGGTGTCCCGTTCCTCCAATCCCTGTCCTACACATCCATCGCTTCGACCAATGAAAGTGCTGTGTGCCTGTCCCTCCTGGCGGCTGGATGACAGTTTCAGTTCACCCCTCACATCTATAGACGTTCTCTAGTTGCCTCTCTTTTGATATTGTAAAGTGTGTATTTATAGGGGTCGTTAATGACCTATAATTAGTTAGTTTTGCCACTTTAGTTCCGTCCTTGGGCAGTTTTTGTTTTTGTTTTTTTGTTTATGTTAGCTACCTTAGTTTAGGAGTTGTTTAGTTAACTTTGAAAACATCTGATTTATCAAATGTAAAACACTTCTTTTTGTTTTGTTATTGTACTTACTTACATTCACTTTATAAAAGCTGTTTACTTTACATCATATCTGGTTTGTGTTACTTTCCTTTGTCCCTAGCACTGGGTTTTAACAACAACTTACTTGTTTTAAAGAGGAGATTGAGAAGGAGAAGGACGAGGTTTTTGATCGTGGTGTTTTGTGGGACAGTGGCAGCGACGTCCGTTGAAAGGAACGTGTGGATGTGGAGACGGAGCCAAGAGTGGTGAGTGGTGATGTGCTTCACTTCAGTGACACAGAGTTCATTAACAATTTTCACCTACTTCAGCGCAGAATAGTGACGTTTGTGTCTTGTTGATAACGTGTAGGTGGATGAATGCACTTTGACCGTTCAGGACTGAAGTCACATGTCAAAAGATCAGATATGTATCAGTTTCAGGAGCACATATCCAAGTGTCCTGGGTCACATTTGAAAAAAATCTGATCTGTGTCATTCAGACTGTCATTAAAAGATCAGATACAGGAACATAGAGGCCAAAATCGGATTTGGGTCACTTCAGGCTGCAGTCTGAATGCAGCCTTATTTATCTGTGGTTACTGTAGTTTTTAGAGATGATGTTTCGTCTAGTACGTGCGAAGAAACTAACAATAAAGCTAACTTTGAACTTTGAATTTTGAACTTTGGAATGCTTATGTGTGAACTGCCCTGTTTACATGAGAGCTTTAATTCTGATTAAAAATAATGCATTTCAGAATAAAAAAAAAGAAAAAAAATCTGCATTAAAAAGACCATGTAAACATTTAATTCCTAATGATTATTCAGAATTTAACTTAGATGGAATTAAACTTTATTCCAAATGAAGTGGGTGCTTTATTCAGATTTTAAAGCCAAATCAATTTATTCCTCAATGTAAATGTTTTTTCTTCATAAAAATAATTGTGAAATTTGTAATATATGGACCACCTAAAGCAGGAGTGTCAAACTCATTTTGTCCGGGGGCCGTATCCAACCGACTTTGATCCCAAAGTGTCCGGATCAGAAAACTCATGTCATATAAACCCCAAAAATAACAATAAGTTCAAATATTTGTGCAGAGAAACACAAATCTATTACAGGAATCTTTTTTAATTGATGAACACTTTCTTTTACAAAATATTATAATGTTATGAACCTGAAAAATACAATTTCAACACAATGTTTTAAATAGTATAAATAGGAATAAGTAAATTTTTGTTGTAAAATCCTGCACTCGGCTTCACTTTTCTCATGTTGGACATTTTTCTGATGAGGGTGTCACGGTCAACAGTCAAAACGATCGTCCTTTAAGAGCGTTTGGAAAGAGACAAGTCTTCATTTGTGCTGCTCTGGTGGGAGGGGCCACGTACAGAGACGCTGGAGACGCTGCTGTGATAAACACCACAGAAAATTAACAATACTTTAATAGAAAATATAATTAAAATATTTTAGTAGAAAATCAGACGAGGGCCAAATTAAAGGTCTTGGAGGGCCGGATCTGGCCCCCGGGCCGTATGTTTAACACCTGTGACGTAAACCATGAAAAAAAAAGTGTGTGGTCTGAAAAATACGGTACACTCTTTAATGCCACACTCTGTCACATTCTAGGCAAAACCAGAATATGGCAGAGTATTGGTTTGCCCTTGAGATAAGCAGAAAAATGACATGTGCAAATACAAATACTTAAATAGAAATATACAAAATGCAAAAAAAGAAGGAGAAAGCCGTGTACCGTCTGCACCAGGTCGTTTAAACTCCACAGCAGAACTATTCCTCCGTTCAGTCAGACGTCTCCTATACAGTCCCTCCATTGTTTTCTCCTGTGGGACTGCGCAGCCTTGAGTCCAATTTCGTACGCTTTGTTTGCTGCTTTGTGTTACGGCTCCCTCTGGCCCCTGGCGCTCTGCTGTCTCACATATCAGGGCCCCGTGGTAATAACCCAAAACCTCCGCCACAAATCATTTCTATGTTCTTAAGCCTCCGTCCGAGCTCCGGCCGCCTGACCTCCACAAAAGAACAGAGAAAATGAGAATGCCACGGAGCTGTTTTAACCCGCTACTTGTTATAACCCGGGTCACGGCGATGAAATAATAGGGAGCGGAGAGCTGTAATAGTTTGGGTTGATGACACTTGTTCTGTTGTAATGTTCCTTCATGGTCAGTGGGTTTATAGTGGACTCTGGACTGTTCGTTTTTATTGGATGAAGTAGTCCACTGCAAAAACTCAGATCGAGCCAAGTTAAAATGACTTGAATTAAAACATTTTACAAGCAGACAAGAAAAAAATACTTCAAATAGGAAAATACATCTTGGTAGACTTAAAGGTGCACCCTGGAACTTTTCTGGTTGAGGGATCTGTCACCTTCTTGTTTCTATGGAGACGTCATTGCTCTGGAATGTTCCATAGTATGACATTAAGCAGCTCGACCTTGCATTTATTCAGTCACAGGTGGTTTTATAGCTCAAAAAACACCTAGAAAAACAGGCGTTCTAACTGTGAGCGGGGTCGCCTCTCCACAGATCTGACCCGTATCTTCCGGTCTCTGTGATGATAGAAAGGTTTAATGCCGTACTGCGAAACATTCCAGACAAAGCAATAATAATAATCTTTATGTAGAAAAGCATTTGACAGATCCTCTCCACCAGAAAAGTTACACAATGTAGCTTTAAGATAAGAAAAATAGCAACTCTTTGCACAAAAAAAAAAAAAAAAATTATATATATATATATATATATATATATATATATATATATATATATATATATATATATATATATATATAATATATAAATACATAAATAAATAAATCTAATGTTGCCTGAATTGGAAAAAAAAAAAAAAAAAACTTATTCCATTAGTAAATCAATTTACTTGCCAAGTTGAATCTATACAAATGAAGTCAAATGTTCTTAATTTCAGTCATTTAGACACTGGTTTGACTGAAATTAAATTCTATATAGACTGGATATAGTGAACATGATTGAAATTAAGAACTCTACACTCTTTATCTAGCCTATATAGAATTTAATTTCAGCCAAACCAGAGTCTAAATATCTGAAATTGACCATATTAAACATACTGTACCATATTTTTTGGACTATAAGTTACACTTTTTTCACGGTTTGGGTGTTCACAGTGAAGCGGTGAGAGGTTCTAGTCTTGTGTGTGAGTATCTGCTGCTCCTGTTCCTCCTGTACCACTGTCACTTCACTCTACTGCACATGTCTCCTGCAGAAAGAGCCTCTGTTCTGTCTGTATCATGTCAGTCGATCACAACATTACTTCTGCACCACTGAACAATTTTACATTTAAACAAACTTATAAAGACGACTGAGACCATCATGTCGGGATTCAGAAAGGCCAGAATAATTCTAACTGGAGCTGATGCTGAGTCTGACGACAGCAACTTGTAAAGCAAGTCTTTATGTATATAGCGCTTTTCACAGACATTTATTTTATTGTATTTTTTTGTCACAAAGACGCTTTACAGAGCATTATTCAGCATTATTCATTCATTCTACACCTGGTAATGGTAAACTAGTATTGTAGCCACAGCTGCCCTGGGGCAGACTGACAGAGGCAGAGCCAATCTGCGCCAACAGGAGGTGGTCGTGTGTGAGTGATTCACACACACACCACTTTCATACTAGGCAATGTGGGTGAAGTGTCTTGCCTAAGGACACAACAACAGTTATTCCCACTGGCGCCCCACTGTGGCTCCTGGTTTTCCCAGTGTCTCCCATCCAAGTACTAACCAGGACCGACCCTGCTGAGCTTCTGAGATCTGATGGATCAGGCTTTTCCAAGCCTTAGTAAAATACAATCCGGATATTAAAACTTGTGTTATGTCGCCACATTTTTCTCATTAAAAGTAGGTTTAAAGGTCCATCAAAAACAGACCTGGGGTTTCCTGCACTATTAGTCTGTCTACATCTCCAGAGCTCTAAATCTTCAGTTCCACCCTGTGATGTCATGAAGCGGTAGTTTTTGAATTAACATCTCTTTAGTTCAGCAGAGATTGGCAATTCCAGGTTTGAAATATTCCAGATGATTCTAGTGAAGGTGTATGGAGTTTGAAAGTACAGTGGAGCACTTTCTGTATCACCACATGACATCAATTTTTTTTTTTTTTTTTTTTGAGAGAGACTCAGCCAGAATCTGCAGAGTTTGTGAGTTAAACATGAAACAAAACACAATTCCAGGTCTGTTTTTGATGAGGAAAAACATTCTAACAGATCAGAAAATTGTGTAATATGAGCACTTTAAGCTCCATGAATTTCTATGTATTTGTAGAAAGTCCAAAAACATAAAAATAAAACACTCTACATTTTAGTTTTGTTTTGTTTTTATAAATAAAGTTAGTTGCATTTCCTTTCATTTACTGAAGTCGTTCTCTTAATGTTCCTGGGGAGTGCAGCTGCATTGACTGAATCCGTCTCACAACATTTCAAACACTGATTAAAACAACAGCGTGTCAACTTTAATTATGAATGTTCCACGGAGAGGCTTTAAACATTTAATGAAGAGAAATGGGCCCAAAATGGAGGAGTGTATTCTGGTGTTTAGTCGGTAGTGTGCATAATTTAAAGTGCAGCTGAAATGTGAGACTGAGGAGGTGATGGGGGAGAGATGACACCGCGATTTTCAACTCTTTATGATGCAACCTGCTCCACTTATTGGAAATATCTAAACTGTCAGAGAGGCTCAGCAGAAAAGATAGAAACTGCACTCAAATCTCACACTTAAAACTAAAAAAGTAGGTTTAGCTGTTAGAAAAATAAAATAAATGGACACTCTACCAACTAAATCTGCCAAATAAATAAATGAATGTTTAACGTAAATGTAGCCCGTGACGTAATTTCCCATTGAATGATTTAAATATTTACTATGGAACTTTTCTGATGGGATATTTGCCACCTGCTTGTCTCCATGGAGATGATGCTTTGCCTGGAATGTTCCTTGTGGCCTAGAGCATAAGCAGTGTTGGGAAGGTGACTTTTAAAATGTATTCCCCTACAGATGACAGATTACATATCCCAAAATGTAGTTTATAATGTAATACATTAAGTTACTTAAAGTGAGTAACGTAATCTGAATACTTTGGATTACTTGATATTATCATGCCCATGTCTCCATGAACAGACTTTTGTTTACTGAAGAGAAGCAAAGATGAAGATGTTTTATCTGATAAAAGACACAAAAAGCCCAGACTTTCCTTAACCAGATTAAAAATATTATTGATAGAGAAATGATTTTTATATAAGATCACTGCAGCCTGAAATTATGTCCACCTACTGTTAGTGTCATATTGTTTAGTCCTGGTTTAGTCCTGGTTTAGTCCTGGTTTAGTCCTGTCCAACTCCGTTGCATAACATGCAAACAAACAGCACTGTGCAACGACGCCATGGGTCGCGCAGGTGTGAACACGAGCCACAAAACCCCAGGTAACAGCGCCCAAGTACGACACGACCCAAAAGTCCCAGCGTGAGTGCACTGTTAGTACAACAGGCGCTGGGACATTGGATGGCTGGGACAGACAGTCGAGCTGACTGGACGTCCCTGAGCAAATCCCGCGCCTCAGTTAAAAAAAACAAAAAAAAACAAAAAGCTTGTGTTGTGTTGCACTGTATGTTTATATATATATATATATATATATATATATATATATATATATATATATATATATAATTTATCCGATACCTGATGGGAACATAACGGCTGAGTTCAGATTGAGTTTGCAGTCACGTGATCAGTGCCGATTTCTGATCATGTGATCGGATCAGGACAACCCAACCTGACGGTCTACAGGGGCGCGACTCCGGTGTTTCACCGCTCCTGATATTGCAGTGATTTTAGCCAATTTATATGAAGAAAAAAACACCACTTGAATCCAGGTTAAAAAAAACAAAAAAACAAAACATTGTAATACGCGTTACTGACATTTGTACTGAGTAAAATATTACTTTTTTTTCCCCCTGTAATGCCACATTACTGCATTACAGCAAAAAGCAATGCATTAGAGTAATTTGTTACTTTTATAAGGTGTTACTCCCAACACTGGTTGTCATCACATGTTTCCAAACGTCTTCCTGGTTTGTGACTAAGTGTGAATAGAGCCTGTAACAAATGCATTGAGACAAGCAGGTGACAAACCTCCTGCAGCATAGTAACATGTTTAAGCTGATCCAAAGAAAATGAATTTATCTTACAAAAAGAAATACTACAGTACCAGGAAAATCCAGAATGATATTTGTGTGTTTTTATTCAGAGGGATCAGTCTGGTCCTCATGTCCTCCATCGTGTCTCACACCAGAACTAAATACGGCTGTTCAATCAGATTTCATCATTTCAGTGATGCTTGTAAAACAAAGAAGTTCATCATTTTGAATAAAATCTCAGAATACCTGTTTAGTGTTTTGCTCATTATTTCTGCCAAAAGTATGACCTGATATTTGTTTTTCTCCTTTCTTTTTTCCTCTTAAGTGTCTATATTTGTTTTGATACAGACAGATTCTGACTGGCTAATCCACCTGTCAATCACACTCAGTGCGATTCACTGCTGACCAGACTCACATCTTCGTTAAATATTGAAGAAGTGTCTGTTCTAGTAAATCTTGTTCATATTAACACACTGGAAAAAATGAGAACTACCAAAGCTCGTTTTAAGTGAAATATGAAGCTTGACCATCGAATAATTCTAGGCTCATTTGTCAACATTGAAGCCCCGCCTCCATGTGTACAGCCCTGTGTGTGTAATGACCTTTTAAAGACATCACACTGTATTATCTTAAATGTCCACATAAACAAGACGGATTAAGCCCAGGTCCATTATCGGCCTGTCAGACTCATTTTGATACAACGTTAAACTGCCCCCAAAGACAGCCAATCACCGTGAGTAAATAATCTGATGACTTTGAAACGAAACTCATTAAAGATTCAAGACAATCAGCAAGTGTAGTATGTTAAAGAGGGGCTGTTATGCAAATCAACTTTTCTGAGCTTTCTAACATGATATAACTTTGTTTCCTCCTCAAAAACATGCTTGAACAGGTTTTAGATGTCATCCACACATGTCTGAGTAATAAAGCGATCTTTCATGTGTTCTTCAACCAGTATGGGGAATTTCTGTGAAGCTGGAGGTTTACGCCTGATAATTTTTCTGCTGCAGGGTTCATCAAATGCTTTTCTCCATGGAAATGTTACTGCTTTGTCAGGAATGTTCCACAGTATGTTATTAACTTATTTTTTTGGACTATAAGTGACACTTTTTTCATGGTTTGGGTGTTTCCTGTGACTTATACTCCGGTGCAACTTCATACTATATTAAAATGTTCACAGTCAAGTGTCGAGATTTAAATTTAAATCGAGATTTTAAATTTAAACAAACTTATAAAGACGACTGAGAAGACTGAACACAAATGCCCCCAAAAATAAAATCAGATTTTGCAGAGTACAAACTGCAAGTCGTGAAATCTGCAGCTGAAAACGGAAATGGAGCAGCAGAAAGAAAGTTTGGAGTGAGAGAGAAACTTGTGACACTGGGAGGATGCACCATGAAACTTTCCTGAAGTCACTGGATGGATGGACAAAGTCTGGACTTCAGTGACACTGAAACCATCCTGTCTTGATTCAGAAAGACCTGAATAATTCTAAGTGGAACTGATGCTGAGTCTGACGACAGCGACACAGAAGAGGAAGCGACGCTCTGTTTACCTCCAGAGGTCGAGGCCGAGTTGTTCAGAAGTGACACCGAGGATGAAGAATTGAATGGATTTAGTGATTTGGAGTGAGATGGAGAGTTTGGTAAATTTGTTCTGTTCTGTTGTTTATGTTATAGTTTATCTGAAGAACTGTTCATATGTGACGTTAACAGTCTGTTCTTCTCTCTTCTATTGTTTTTACTACAACTTGACTTTACACAGGAAATGCTTGTTCATGATGTCTGATTTTATAAAATTTCACCCAAAAAGTGTGACTTATAGTCCAGAGCGACTTATAGTCTGAAAAATACGGTAATCCTTTCTATCTTCATGAAGACCAAACCAGACCAAGTTACAAGTCAGATCTGTGGAGAGGCGATGCTGCACACAGTCAGAATGCCTGATTTTTTATATATATATATTTTTTTTTTCTTTTGTTTTATAAGTATTTGTGAGCTATAAAACCACCTGTAATTGAATAAATGTAAAGTAGAGTTGTTTAATGTCACACTGTGGAACATTCCAGGCAAAGCAATGACATCTCCATAGAAACAGGTTGCAGTGGTCTGTAGTTATTCCTTTGTTACCTTGGCTTTTGTGGCTGCCTGGTTCACATACTGAGTAGTTTTTGAAACATTTAGTTTTTTTGTGCTCACATCATTTTAGATTTTAACCAACAATAAATCAAACAACAATAAAGAATCTCTCCAAGTATTCACCACAATGAGTGTACTTTCAGAGACCAGAACTTACTGACTGCAGTCTGAAGTGACCCAAATCCGATTTTTTGGCCTCTATGTGACCTGTATCTGATCTTTTAATGTCAGTTTGGACAACTTCTGTAAACACAGAGACGCTCGCTGCGGTTGACATCATCGTGTCTCCAGTGCACATGTGGGACACTTTTGGGCCGTTTAATGTTCACACTGGAGTCACATACAAGTAACATTTAACTGGAAATGTGAATGACCTCGCAAAAACATCAGATTTCACACAAAAAATCCGAATTGAGCATTAAGCCCTGCAGTCTGAACATAGCCTATGTTTTGCCACCACATTAATGTTAACAACTAGCATGTAAACCGCGCTCTTCTTGATCCACTGACAATTAAATCAAACTCCTAAACGGGACCATGAACGCTTGTTTTGATCATGAGCTTCTGAAAATGTGCTGCTTCAATCCATTTTGTATTGAGTTTTCATACAATTTTAAAACGTTTTTGTCTGTATTTGCTAATGTGCATGCCGTGTTACCATGGCGACTAACATTCCGACCATAGAGATGCATGCAGTACACCCCCAGCGTGATGTCACTGCAAAGTATCAATACAACCTACAAAGTTTCACGGTCGCGTTTCATTTTCAGCGTAGACTCATCTGACTTTTTGTACTTTTCTTCTTCTTTCTCATAACTCATTACATTTTTCAGAGATAGATATTGATTATAGTCTGCATATTTATCCATTCTTGGCTTGAGAACTTGGAAAAAACTCCTGATTTTCGAGCTGCGGTCTGGGCCTACGAGACAGAGGCGTCAGAGAAATGAATCCAATAATGTGGAATGTTAAATGAATCAAGAGAGTGTTTGTGCAGAGCCTGATTACAGAGGGCTAATGGCACCTCTCCAGATCTTATGCTATAGGGCCACACTCCCACAGAGAGATTATTAAAAGACTAATACTTTAGCCTACATGCTGTAATATGGAGATCAAAATTAACATTATTGTGATGGAAGCCAAGAATGAGTCCTTTATAACAGTCTGAATAATATATATCATATGTTTCGGAATATAAGTCGCTCCGAAGTATAAGTTGCAACAGGCAAAAAATGCATAATGAAAAAGATAAAAACATATATAAGTCGCACTTTTTGGGGGAATTTATTTTATAAAATCAGAGACGAGGAGCCAACATTTCCTGTGTAAAGTTTTAGTAAAAACAAAAGAAGAGAGTGGGCCCGGTCAAGCAGAAGTAAACAGCAAGGCCAAAAATTCAAGTTAATGCATCTGATATAAAAATGTATTGAACAGATACATATGTACTCTAGTTTATGAAACTGTTGACCTTTTTTCTGTATCATTTTTGGTTCTAAAGTTACATACGTTTTAAACAGACCATGGAACATGTACAAGTCTTGGAACAAAAATAATTTCTCAAATTTCAAAGACCTGCAAATCCTCTTCAGGTTAACTTTCAAGCTTAATCTTTGACTAATCTATGTGTCCACACAACAACGGGGCACTGAGTGAAAACGATGTAATACATCTGCCACACCTGTACGTGGCGCTGTTAACAATAATAATAATAATATGATGTATCCCAGAAATATAGCTGTATTCTTTTGCAAAACTTATACATAAGTCACAGAAAGAACCCATATATTCCACTGAGTCGTGTCCTTTAGTCTGACAGAAGCTGAACCGGAGTTCAGAATCATTGCACAATAGTGAGACGTTTTTTTGAGCGCTTAATTTATGCAAATTAGCCATGCGGTTTTAAGTTTAAACAAATATACACAAAGCTGTGTGGATGGGGAAGGCTTGCGGACACAGAAACGATGTGTCTGGACGCAGATCGTTTCTGATTCGGTGATACGGTGATACGTGGATTCATTTCAGTGTAAATGTAGTCTCGGTTTTTGCCCACCCAAAACGCCGGCTCCGTGTGGACGAAAGGCCAAAACAAATCCAAACTTCTCCGTTTTGACCAAAAAATGTTGTCGTGTGGACCATCCCCGGCAGTCCTCCTGGTTTAGTCCTAGTTTAGACCTGGTTAAGTCCTGGTTTAGACCTGGTTAAGTCTTGGTTTAGTCCTAGTTTAGACCTGGTTAAGTCCTGGTTTATTTCTGGTTTAGACCTCATGTCGTTCTGGTGTAGTTCTGGTAATCGGCTTGGCGGTTGTGGCGTGTATATTTATGCTAATGACAGTGGTTTAGTCCTGATTTAGACCCGGTTCAGTCCTGGTGTCCAGTCCTGGTGTAGTCCTGGTTCAGTCCTGGCTATCGGATGAGCGGTTTGCGGCGTGTATATATTTATAATCCACAAATGACACTGTGTAGGTTTAGTCCTGGTTTAGTTCTGGACTGTTGGGCTCTCGGACGAATGGGCTGACACCAGGTTATGACGGGCGGGTGTGGTGCTGTACTGTGTGGGTGAGGGCCTCTAAAAATCGACCCGTGCAGGATTCTGAAATAGTCTGGTCACCTTAAGACAGACTAATAATGAAGGATTACTCAAACGTGTGTGATTGAAACAAAACGCATATCCAGATGTTTCTGAGGAGGGAACAGTTTTATAACAGAGCCAAATCAGTTTGGATTCATATAAAAATGATGTTGTAAAAGTTGTACAGGGATGTTTGTTTTTTTGTTTGTTTCCATCATCTCTCGTAGTGCAGTGTCAGCTCACACACACTCACTTTCTTTCTTATTTGCCAGTTTTTTGTTTTTTTTCCTTACATGGATATTTCTGCTGCTTTTACAAGTGTTCAAAGCTGGACCAGGGCATCATGAATAACACATTGATCTACTGCAGAGGGTAAATTAGGTTTGAGACTCTTCCCCAGCCCGCGTTCACCATGCAAATGCGAGGCTAAACTCTGCCAAGCATGAAAGATGGATGAAGGCGCGAGGAGAGGCATGTGTCTGTACAAAAGGAGCAGAGCGGAGGGTTTGTGGAGCCGAGACCTATGGAGAGGTCTCATTACCACCGCAGACTGTCAGAGCCGTCATCAGAGCGCCTTTACTGTCCTGCAGGGGCACTGTATATGTGTGTATATATATATATATATATATATATATATATATATATATATATATATATTTTTTTTTTTTTTTTCAAAACTTTAGTGAATACATATCTGTACTGTTAGGACGAAATACACTAAGAGGCATTAAAAACGCAACAAAGTTAAATGCTAAATTATTTTGAATAAAAAAACTTTGTACACGATCAGTCGTGGGTTATGAAACAATGGAGCCACACCTTTTAGCCCAAAGAACAAAATAAATGTGTGAGTCGTAAGGACATTGAAAACTTTCAATGAGTTCTTTCGATAATTTGAGCTCAGCTGGTGAAGGCTTTAAAAACCCGGAGGAAAAATGAAAGATGTCACACACGGTCATCATGCCACTCTTAGCAGCAAACGAGAGACAGCAGGCCATTGGTATTGCTCATACATGTCCACATATCGCACGCATCTGTCAGGAGTGTCTGGCCGAAAACAACGTGCAGGTTATGGACTGGCTGCCTTATTCTCCAGATATGAATCCGATAGAACACCTCTGGGACAATCTGGATCACCGTGTGCACCGTCGTATTCCACTTCCAGCAACTGTCGCAGATCTTCGTACCGCTCTCTTGGAAGAGTGGGACGCGATTCCGGTGGCCGAAATCAACGAGCTTATCACTTCTATGCCACGACGAGTGCAAGTGTTATTGGATGCAAACGGTGGACACACAAGATATTGACATTTCTTATATGTGGCTGAATTTTTCTTTTGTTTTTTTCGATTACCTTTTCTACTGTTGGTTTTGTCCTTTCATGTTCAGTATCATTCAAATTTGTAACACCGAATTCATTATTAAATTGAGAAATAATATTGAAAAATGTGACTGTTATGTTTTTAATGCCTCTTAGTGTAAAACACAGACACACACAAGAATCAAAAACAGACAGGTCACCTAGTCACACTAAACTAGCCTGATTCATCAGACAGTTTCACTTTGTAGAAACTGTTGGGATTAAAATAATGAACCTCCTGAGCTTCCTCTGCTAAAGGAGCTCATATTTATGTAACCAGGGATTTTTCATAATCTTAAATGTGGCAGAAGTACTTTGTACCTACATGAACTGCCAACCTCTTGCAATTCGATAAAAAAAGACCTTGTGGAATTTGGCAGATAAAAAAAGACCTTGTGGAATTTGGCAGATAAAAAAAGACCTTGTGGAATTTGGCAGATTTGTTTTTACACTAGTTTTTGGGGGGTTATTTTTCCTGTACGCATATCGAGATATAGCAAAATATATCGAGATATATTTTTTGCTCCATTCTGCCCAGACCTAGTCCAGTGTGACCTATGTATGTCTTTTCTTTTTCATTATGCCTTTATAGTCTGAAAAATGCAGTACAGTCAGTGTTGGGGAGTAACAGATTACATGTACCAGAGTTATGTAATCAGAGTACAAATTATGAGTAACTGTATTCAGTTACAGTTACTGCTTCAATGAGTGGTAATTGGATTACAGTTACTTTGTTGAAATAAATGGATTACACTGAGTTATTTTCCTGTTTTCACATTTTGGGCTATATCCCTTTTTTTTTTTTTTTTTTTTTTCCTTGGTAATTCCACTCATCACCGGAAACTAAACCAGGTCTAAATTAGATCTTAACCAGGTCTAAACCAGGACTAAACCAGGACTAAACTAGGACAAAAACCAGGTCTAAACTAGATCTAAACCAGGACTAAAACAGGTCTAAACCAGGACTAAACTAGGACTAAAACCAGGTCTAAACTAGATCTAAACCAGGACTAAAACAGGTCTAAACCAGGACTAAACTAGGACTAAAACCAGGTCTAAACTAGATCTAAACCAGGACTAAAACAGGTCTAAACCAGGACTAAACTAGGACTAAAACCAGGTCTAAACTAGATCTAAACCAGGACTAAAACAGGTCTAAACCAGGACTAAACTAGACTAAACCAGGTCTAAACTAGATCTAACCAGGACTAAAACAGGTCTAAACCAGGACTAAACTAGGACTAAAACCAGGTCTAAACTAGATCTAAACCAGGACTAAAACAGTATTTAACAGGCCTAAAACAGGACTAAACCATGCCACGCGGACCGTGTCTCCTCTTCTTCTATCAATAATATTTTTAATTTGGTTCAGTAAAGTCTGGGCTTTTTATTTTCTTTTAGCAGACAAAACATCTTATGTTACAATATTCTGATCTTTCCTGCTCTTCAGCAAATCAAGTAATCCAAAGTATTCAGATTACGTTACTCACTTTAAGTAATTTAATGGATTCCGTTACAAACTACATTTTGGTGTATGTAATCTGTAATCTGTAGGGGATTACATTTTGAAAGTCACCTTCCCAACACTGTCTACAGAACACAAATCCAGGTCTGTTTTTGAAGAGTTAAAATATTCTAACATGGTTTAACGCTCACAAGAGTTATTTTTGCCTAATATAGGACCTTTAAACAAGTTTAGAATATATGGAGACTGATGTTCCTTGGTGAATACTTCTTCGCTTCAGTTTTGTCTCTCTCTGTTCGAGCCTAAAATATCTGAGAACAGACATGTGCCGCTACGGTCAGCATTTGAAATAATTGGTGCCAACTACAGACTGCTCCGTGTGACATTTAGAAACAGATGAGACGATCCACGAGAAATCCCGGTTTCAACATTTTCTTTTACTGATAAGTCCTTTTATATCCAGCCTGAATATAAACCAGGGCACTTCTGCAGGCAGTTTCTCCTTTGTTTCGGCGTCTGAACAATAAAACAGAATCATCTTGTATCAGCACAAGCTTGATTTTATGGTTCAGTACAGTTTACAGGATCGATTCAAAGCTCCTGTTACAACAATCTGTGAATGCTTTTATGACGGCGAGTCGTAACGGTAAAAATGATAATGTGATTTTGTAAAAGCGTGTGTACACTGTAATGGCTGTAATTATTTAACGGTACAATATACTAGTATAATTTACATAATGGCCACGTTTACATGATGTTTTTTAAGTCGTTAAACAGTTTTAAGAAATTTAAATATTATCCTTCGAGTTTACGTGGAAATAATAATTCCGAATTTAGGTTTAATAATAATAATAATAATAATAATAATAATATGGGACATATATCGCGCTTTTTTGGACACTCATAGGCTACGTTCAGACTGCAGGGCTTAACGCTCAATTCTGATTTTTTTGTGAAATCTGATGTTTTTGCGAGGTCGTTCACATTTCCAGTTAAATGTGACTTGTATGTGACTCCAGTGTGAACATTAAACGGCCCAAAAGTGTCCCACATGTGACACTGGAGACACGACGACATCAACCGCAGCGAGCGTCTCTGTGTTTACAGAAGTTGTCCAAACATGGACGCAGCATTGAGCACCTGGAGATTTTAAAGTTCCTCTCGTACCGGAGCCAGAACATGAACAACTTACTTGTTTTAAGGAGGAGACTGAGAAGGAGAAGGACGAGGTTTTTGGTCGTGGTGTTTTGTGGGACAGCGGCAGCGACGTCCGTTGAAAGGAACGTGTGGATGTGGAGACGGAGCCAAGAGTGGTGAGTGGTGATGTGCTTCACTTCAGTGACATGGAGTTCATTAACAATTTTCACCTACTTCAGCGCAGAATAGTGACGTTTGTGTCTTGTTGATAACGTGTAGGTGGATGAATGCACTTTGACCGTTCAGACTGAAGTCACATGTCAAAAGATCAGATATGTATCAGTTTCAGGAGCACATATCCAAGTGTCCTGGGTCACATTTGAAAAAACTCAGATCTGTGTGGTTCAGACTGTCATTAAAAGATCAGATACAGGTCACATAGAGGCCAAAAATCTGATTTGGGTCACTTCAGGCTGCAGTCTGAACGCAGCCATCTTATTTGGTAAGATTTTGTATTATTTGGATTTCACAGACGAGTCTAAATGTTTCAAATATAACACACATGAAACATATAATATCAAATATACTAAGTGTGCAGAGTCTCAGGTCTGATCTGGTTCTGGTCTGGTTCCTGTTTTGTTCAGTTCATGAAGTTTACTAAGTTACACATTCCAAGACCAGACTGTGAAAAGTCAAGGTTTTCAACAATGATGATTCATGGTTAAAAAAAAACTTAATAAAATTTAAGTTTTGGACATTTGATTTTTCACAAGTTCAGCCCAAATACTACACATGAAATCAACACAATCTGATCCCACACACATCCTGGATCTTATTCTTTGCTCTTAGTTCATTTCATAATGTTTTTATAGAAGTATCAGATCGGGACTCGGTATCAGCAGATCCTCAAAATCAAAGGACTCCGGGAGCAAAAATGTGATCGGGACGTCCCTATACATCCTTATGTTTTTTTTTTCAGACAGACTTGCATACCTGACAAAAAAAAAAAAAAAAAAAAAAAAACATAGAAGCTTAGGCAGTGGTGTTAAGTAAGTGATGATGTTTTTTACGCCAGATGCCCTTCCCTTTCTTCATGAGTGGGTGAAGTGTCTTGCTCATGAACACATCAGCAGTACAAGCCGGCGTCAGAGTCCGATTTCAGCAGTTTGAGGAGGTTACTGGAGCAAACTCTTACTAAGCACAACCATTTTTCTCTCTCCCTCTGTTCTCTCTCTTTCTTTTACCTTTTTGTCTCTTTCTCTCTCATCTTTTCTTTCACCCCTTCTCTCTCTCACTCCATCCTCTCTCTCTCTTTTCTTCTCTCTCCAGTCTCTCTCCCTTTCTCTTTCTCTCACCCCTCCTTCTTGTCTTGACGCCCCTCCTCTCATCCCCTCTCTCTTTTCTTCCACTCCCCTCTGATCTCTTTCTTTCTCTTCCCTCTCTCTCTCCATCCTCTTTCACTTCTCTTCTTTTCTGTCCAGTATCTTGCTCTCTATCCCCTCCGTTTTTCTCTCCCTCTCTCTTTCTCTCCCTCTCTCTCTTGCTCTTCCTTCGCTCTCCCTCTCATATTTCTTTTCCGCCCTTCCCTCTCTCTCTCTCTCTCTCTCTCTCCATCGCCCTCTCAATCACTCGCTCCTTCTCTCATATTTTCTGCCCACCATCTCACTCTCTATCCCCTGCCTTTTCCCCTCCCTCTCTGTCTTTCTCTCTCATCTCTCTTTCATCTCTCCATCCCCTTTCTCGCTCACGCTCTCCCTCTCTCTTCTTCTCTCTCCCCCCTCTCTATCCCCTCTCTCTTTTCCTCCACTCCTCCTCATCTCTCTCTTTCCCTTTCCTCTCTCTCCCACTACCTCACGCTCCAACCTCTTTTTCTCCACCCACTCTCTCTATCACTCGCTCCCTCTCTCTTCTTTTCTGTCTGCCATCTCCCTCTCTGTCTTTCTCCTACTCACTCTCCTTCTCATCTCTCTTTCTCACCCCTCCTTCTCTCTCTCTCCGTCTTTCTCCATCTTCCTCCTCTCTCATTCACTCTTTCCTTCTATCTCTCTATCACATCTCTCTTTCTTTCCCTCCCCGCGTCTCTCCTCCCTCGTTCCCTCGCTCCTGTGTCTCTGTGTGAGTGTGAGTGAGCTGCGGGTCTCTCCTGTCTCATGTGCGGCTCTAATCTGATTCATATCTTTAATTTCTCTAAGTGAACACAAACACGAGGCTCGGGCTCCGTGCTCCAGTCCCACACGTGCCGTTATTTCAGACGCCGTGACAGGTGACAGGCTCAAACTCCACTCTGCAGAAAGGGACAAAACCAACCGAGAAGACGAAGAGATAAAGATGCAATTAAAGAGAAAGGACAAGGTTAAGTCAGGACAAAGCCCGGATCACAATTTACACACGTGATAAACACAAAACATTTAAAGAGCCCAGAATACGCAGTGTACTCTGATCTGTGTTCTCATGTCGTTTCCTCATCACATACACACCTGGAGTTGTGTTTTGTTTCATTCACTCATGTTTAACACAAACCCTGCACATTTAGGAGTTTTTTTTCTCTCAAATAGCAAACACTGTTCCACCTTGTGATGTCATGTGGTAATGAAGGAAGTGCATATATGTGTGTTTCTCATCTTCCACGGTGGTTGGTCTCTCCCCATATGGAAAAAAACTATAAGAATTGACCAGTGTCTTTGTAGTAAATCTTTATATAAGGTTCATATGTGTCATGTGTGGTTTACTCCTGAAAGTGTTTCCCCTTTTGCATTTTTCTCATACAACTATATTATGAAAAACTAGTAAAGATAAAGTGAACATTTTGCATGACATTTACAGGTAATGTGCATGATAAACTACATTTTCTTCGTATGTTCCATGTAATGTTTGATCCACCATGTGGAAGTCCAGTGACTTTCACATAGTGATATTGAGGACAAGTACAAGTACCTTGGTATTTGGAACTGATATGACGTCTTGTCAGTTGAGGCGTGTGAAAAAAACAGAAGTGTACAGCTGCTTTTTGGAATATTACAAGTCAATATAACCTTTGTAATAATTAGGATTTTGCAGAGTAAAAATATTTTTACAGCCTGATGTTTGTTCACTGTGAGATCAGTGGAAGATGTTTTTTAAGGTTGTAATGCAAGATTTACATTACTGTGTTTACCCCCATGATAACACACACACACACACACACACAAACACACACACACAAACACACACACACACACACAAACACACAAACAAACACACTGTGACCATTTTCTTTCTCACTCTCACACACACACAACACAGCAATCAAGTTTAAAGAAACAATCATCATTTCACTTGTTTTTCTATGAAATAAATGACTTTTGTCCAACACTTGTGAGGACATTGTGTGTGGGATTAGTGTCATGTTCAGCTCTTGCAGGTTACAAAGTTTTATATGTTTCAAGCTGCACATATTTACCAAAGATCTTGTAAGTGTTTTCACTGTCTTATACAAATCTTTTAGGATTCAGATAAAACATGTTAAAATGGTGTATGATTGTCATGTTGAATTAGTGTTTCTTGCCGCCGACCAAAATAATTCCCAGCATGCAACGTGCGCTTTTGTCAACAATGAAACTCGCCTATTGGTCTGGGACCAACAATGATCTGCATGTCCAGAAGATGTCTAATATCTCGTGGGGGTGTTTTTGGGCACTCGGTATATGTGACCATTTACCATTTTGTGTCCACATGCATGATTTTTTTTTTTCTGCTAATTACTATTCTTTTCACTCAAATCACCCTACACAACTTTTATGTTCACCAAACCACAATCCCCAACCACTCCTTGTTATATTTTCACTGTCAGTTTGGTTCTCTCTGGTCCACAACACTCCCCCTTTCCTCTCTTCTCATAAAAGAGACTTCAAGCACAGCCTAAAGACACAAGTATAAGAAAAGACTATGATATTGTTTCGGTCTTAACCGCATCGAACCAAAACAGAGTGCAAAAACACAGGCCTCTTCACTGCAGCCCTCCAGGACCACAGAACACCAGCGCACTTTGATATGGAGTTTAAAGTGCGGAGAAAACACCAAACAAGGCTGCGCTCTCACCATTAGAGGCAGAGGAGAGAGGAAACAGGAGCAGCGAGCACCACTTTAATCCAGCTACAATAATAACAAAAGTTTGGGTTGTAGTGAGACAGGAAAACACCAGGGAGCTGTGGGCTGCGAAACTTCTGCTCAGGAGACATGGAAATATGAAGAACGGAAACTTTGGGGCTAATTTTGTTTCATTAATTGTTTTGTTTTTTTCACTTGTGCGTGTGGGAAGAGGTAAAGTGGGTTTTAGTGTCCCTGGTGCAGTCTTCACTACCTGCTCACAGCACATGGTCCGCTTTTTTATGGAAAATGAAACTCTGCATCAAGACCACGGACGCTCGGACACATGTTCCTGTGCTGTTTAAATCCATTTTGCATTTTTTTCTTAAGCTTTCAGATCTTAAATGTTTTTTGACAGTGTTTGGTCATGTGTACATTGTGTTATTGTGTACTTTCTACAGGAAGTAACAACAGATAATAAATAAAAACAAAGGGCCTCATTCATGAATCTTTTTCTTTTAAAAATGTTCAACTTCCATGTGTAACTTCCACTTTAAGAAGATGCTGAAAGACTCGGCACCAGATTCACAAAACATTCTTACGCAGCCAAATCCCTTCTATTTATATTTATTTATTTAAAATAGGGAAAAAACACATTAATGAACATATACATGATATGTAAAAATGTTATCAGATTGTAGCCCAAGGCAAATTTCCATCTGCTGTCCCTGGACAGGTTGATGTCATCATAAAACAAATGCACACAGCTTTCTACAACTCTCTGGGGGAAAGTAGAGAAGAAACAACTCTTTACCTAAAACGGAAATGGGAAACGGAGTTGTCAATTAATATAAGAGATGCAGAATGGTTTCACATGTGTAAAATACACCACAGTACCACTAATTCACTGTTGTGGAGGGAATATTGTTGGAAGAATTTGACACGTTTTTTCATTACACCTAAAATCAAAAGTAGACAGACCTCCACCCCGCAAGAGCGCTGGAGGTTGTGTGGAGAAATGGACGCTGATCACATGTGTTTTGGAGTTGCCTGAAAATGAGGGTATATTGGGAACAATTGAACACAACTTTAACGACTATTCTGGGATATGGAATTCCGAACACATGTCTGGTGATGTATCTGGGAAATATATCTGATGCAGTAAGGAACGAGGACATGTATTTGGCAAAAATTATTTTAGCTGCATCTAAAAAGGCAATCGGTTACAACCAGATCCACCTGCACAACGAGACTGGATCAGGATTGTGGAGAATATTTCAATGATGGAAAGAATAACATATAATCTTAAACTTAAAGGTACAAATACAATGAGCAAGGGGGAAAATGGAATGTATTCATCAATGACACCAGAAAAACAACACAGTGCACACAAATGTCAATACCAAATACATGTTTCAAAAAAGAACCTGTAACTCCAGACAGATTGTTTTTTGATTTTAGATTATTTTTGTATGTTTTGAAATGACAAAATGCAGTCTATTTCTGAGCCACTTTAAGATATAATAAAGGAAATTATAATACAATTATGACAATCCTCACAGTTTTTAATCACTCTACACAAAGTGCAGTGCACATGGACTTGGTTTTCCACCAGTTCACTGACAGTGTTATTATGCAGCATGTCTGATCATGTGCTATAGATAAACTTGAACTATTACTATTCTAGTCATCATCATGGCTGTTGCTGTTGTTATTGTGTAGTTATTATGTACATTATTATGTTTTTATGGTGCCTACACAACATTCTGTAATAAGCAACATAAGAGAGATTTTTGGGACTCTAAGGCGCACCTGATTATAAGGCGCATTAAGCAGAAGTGCGCGTCCCAGAAGAAACAGCGATCGAGATGCCGGATTTTTTCGCCGCATACAGACTGAACCAGGACCGAACCAGCAGGACTAAACTGGGACTAATCTTGAAGTTGAGCGCAAAAGAGAGTGGAGCAGGGTGTCCACTTGGAGCAGGGTGTGCACGGAGCGGGGTGTGCATGGAGCAGGGTGTCCACGCTCCATGGAGCGGGGTGTGCACGGAGCAGGCTGTGCACGGAGCAGGGTGTCCATAAAGCGTGATCGGTCCCGTGGCGTGCGGAGCTCTGCGCAGTTTGAATTCTGTTTCGCAAACATGTCTCTTAACAGGTATTACTCCTCGCGAAGTAATAGCCTACATACTGGCTCCTGACTACGGTAATGATAATGCTCGGACAATCCATGAAGCGATGCTGCTTCGTAGTTTACCAAAGTCATACTAAAACATTTTGACAGATTCTACCACATAAAATCGGTTCGAGGTCAGTAGCCCCCCCAAAAAAACGGATTTGCGTGATTCACGAGAGTGGCATTTTTATGTCTGAAAATCCGAAATTCCGGAAAAATCCGGAAAAATCACATGTATGCATGGCTAAAATTATTATAATACTTTGCACAACCCTAAAAAAAAAAGAAAAGAAAAAGTGCAATGTGAGATTGCTAAATAATCCAGCCTATAAAGTGCTTTTCTACAATGTATAGCATGTGCCCTCAAAGGTAAAATTCTTTAGTATACTGCATATTTCCCATAAGTAAAATATTTAAAAACTTAATTAATACATAGTATATTGCACTTTGCCCATTGCACATTGTAAACTATATTAAATGATCACACTTAAATTGACTAGCACCTAGATATGTCACCTCCACACTCATTTACATTTCATTTACATAGAAAATGAATATGTATTTGGTTAGAAACGCCCTCTGAACTTCCAAATATGGTCAATATGAGTTTGGTATTATGACATGTGACAGTGCGAGACAGAGAGTGAGGAGGAAGTGAGGTGGAGCATCTACAGACTGTGACTGTTTTACAACTTCAGCTGAGATTTCAAATGTCCAAACTCACATGAACACACTCAGAGAGGAAGACTTAAGTCACAAATGTCTTTCCAGAACTATGGCCCCCGTCTATGGAACTGCAGCTGGAGGAGCTCACCGCTGCAGAGAACGTTCATGTTTTTAAGAGCAGGCTCAAGACCCACCTTTTTAGTTTAGCTTTTGATTGAAATCTTATACTTTTACCTGTCTCTATTGTATTCATTTTATTATATTTATTTATTTTAGGCATATTTTTTAGGATTTCCAGTGTTTCCTCTGTAGGAGCCTCTGCATCAGGAGTGGAGGTCGGCTGTGGCTGTCGGGGTCTGTCCTGTGGGCTCCTGGTGGAGGTTTGGTGTTTGGGTTTCATCTCTCCCCTGGCTCCTGTGGTGGTTCCTGGTGGTGGTGGACGTCTCTCTGCTCCTGGTGTAGACGGCTCCTCTGATGCTGCTTTCTCAACTGGTTCACCTGTATTCAGCCTCACATTTTACTGTGTGTTGTTTTATGTATTTTACCATGTTAGAGTGATTGGCGGTGAGTGTGTGTGTGTGTTTGTGTTGTTTGGTTGTGTAGGGTCGGGCAGCTGTGGGGGTTGGGTTGGTGGGTGGATGGAAATGTGGGATTGTTTTTAATCACTGTAAAGCACTTTGTGTTATAGTTTTGTATGAAAAGCACTTTATAAATAAAGTTTGATTTGATTAACATATTGAAATAAGTGGGCTCTTTTATCGTATTTATTGTACTTTCTGTGATCGTGGACCCGCAGTAAACAGTGAGGGAGGGGGGCTGGGCTGGGGTGCATAAGAGTGCAGGGTCGGGGGGGTGATGGGTTTGTTGAGTCCAGCACTGGGACCAGGCTCAGGGCTGTGACAGAGGCCCGTATGGAGGCACTGGGGCTGGGACAGACCGAGGCTCACTTCAGTTTGGTGTGTTCTTCTGTGAGTCCAGATCTCAATTCTACTGAACATCTGGGAAAGGACAAATTCTATGGGCCAGAATCAAACATTGTAATAAAAAAAAACATGGCTGCTTTGTTTTAATGCCAGTATTTGGTTTATAAAGCAATACAGAATACAGCCAGTCCTCCTTTAATGAGCAAAGTAAAAATGTTTTCTTTTGTAAAGGGAAAAATATGGAAGCTAGCGTGACGGCTGGTCCAAATGTGTTACATAATTTAAAGCTTTGAAGTCGGGCTCAGTTTTGTGACAAAGTTGTATTTCAAGTCCTGTTCTTTCGGAAGATGTTGACTTGTTTCCCCAGCGCACGTTCCCAAAGCCACGACAAAACATGACAACATCCAGGAGAAGAAGAGCAGAGACAGGACAGAGGAGAGCCCGGGTGAGCCCTGTCAAATCTCATACTGCTTTGTTAAAGTGGACAGGTTTAGACTAGAGATTTCCTCCAACAAAACAACTCATAGGCTTTTGTAAACTTTTTAGGTGGAAATGCTATTGCTTTGCTTTAAAACTGTATATAGAAATGGACGTAGGTTCAATACACGCATCAAGAATCTCGGACTTCTGGTCATTGCGCAATTCATACTGGGAAAGGATTTTCCGAAAAAGTGAGCATCAAACCTCCATGTTTGTTTTCCCAGTGGGATGTGTCTATTGACAAAGTCGATCTTTTTAAGTCTTTTGAACCATATCACTTTTGTTTCTGGTTCTGATATTGTCATATTTTAGTTTTGGGATTCGGACATCGTAATTGTGTGGTTGTTGGATCCTAACAGAGGAAAACGGCTCGAGAAATGCGTTTGCGAACTTCATAAATGCAAAAGGGAATCAAATGTGTGTGACTGCAAACCTCTGTTCAAACTGTTTCTCTTCCCAACGGAATTGAACAATAGTGAAAGGTGAAGGTGATGGGCAGGATTGATCCACAGGAAGAACCAAAAAGTTTGCGGTGAACATTTTGTATGTGGAGTGCGAACAATTCGAGAGGTGCAGAAGACAAACAGACTGAGCTGCACTTTCTTGTTCTTGTGGTTTTACAGCAACATCACGTCTTGGTCGCTTTGCAGTGGAAGGTGTTTCTTGGTGAACAGTTGGTGTCTTTCGCTTTGGCATTGACTTTTTAAATTCGTAACCAAGGCTGAGTGAGGGATCGGGGTTTTGCTGAACTGTTGCTTCCTCGCATTTCGCACAAAGTTTGTTGCGATGGCGGACGAAAATCCACGACCAGTTCGCTGCAAAAGAAAGTCGGTTTATGAGGTCGCTGAAAGAAGAAGAGAAGGGGAAAAAGAGCGAAGACAAACTGAGGTGATTCTTGGAGATTCCTTCCAGCGATGGCGCGACTGAAGAAAACAAAGGGTCTAAAAACTGACTCGCTAAAATATTTCTAGACAGGTCATTTCAACAGTAATTCTGAATGTGCACTGGCTGTAAACAAGCGTGATTTCTAGAGTAAGGAGGCGGGAGAAGGTGTTTCTACTGAGGAGCTGTGGAGGAGGACGGTGGTGTCACGCATGCACAACATTTGAAAAAGGACTGTCACTGTATTTCTCTTCCATTAAAAAATCCTCTATACAACCTTTAAACGCGACGGCCGCGTTTACCTTCGTGAGGTGCGGAGCTGAGCCTTCCCTTTCTCCTGCGGTCACCTCCAAGACAGTGAGTCCTGTTTCATTTCTGGTTTAGTCCTGGTTTATTCCTGGTTTAGTCCTCCTCTTCAGTCCTGGAGTCAGTCCTAGGTTGGTTCTGGGTTAGTCTTGTTTCAGTCCATGGTGTATGCAGCACAGCAGTTTGATATAATCTCGGGTAACAGGCAGGTGCGGGCAGGTGCGAGCGGGCAGGTGCTGTACTGTCCTGCGCGGGTGGGAGTCTCCAAAAATGGACCCATACAGGACTCTGCGTTGTAGGACTCCATTACGGAATTAATGAATCATCAGTTCGTTACATAAAGAAGGAGGAAAATAAGAAAAGAACGACAGCAGAAATAAGTGTGAGAAAAGTGTATAAAGTGTGTGATGAGGGGTTTTACAGCCTTAAAACAGATAGAATCATTGTAAAATATAAAGTTGATGACTTCACAGATTTCACCTATCGTGGGTTATTTTTAGAACGTAAACCCCGCGATAAACGAGGGACCACTGTACAGCATTACTCAAGACTCATGCAGTCAAACAAAACAGAACGCTGAGTATAGGTCCTGGTTCGTGTCTCAAACCTGCTTCAGATTATTGAGATTCTGCAGATGGAAGCAGTTGTCCCCAGTTGGCCTGTGGCTCATCCCAAAGCCAGACTGATAGTAAATATAACCTTTAGCTTGGCCCGGACATGCCCGCACTCCCAAACAGCTGGACACAGCACAGCAGCGATGGCTCTTTCACTGGTGTTTTATAGCAAATCAAACACATTTATTCTGGATTCACAAACACCACACGGTTCACATCTGGAAACAAAACAGGACAACAACGTGAAGAAAACTCAAGAGGAATTTTGAGCTTTTACTGTTTTTTGCTGGTGTGACCGAGGTTTAAGTTATAGGTTCAGTACGTAAAAGGATGCAGTGATGATCAAAAAGAGACAGAGACAGATATACATTTTATAAAATAAATTATTTATTAACCATCAGTTTAAAAAAATATATAATTTATTGTGATGTGTTCTATAAATACCAATGTAGCTACAAGGACATTTTAAATCACCAATTTAGGAAAGATAAGTCATTGATTATTTATTCTATAGATCATAAACTGGCTAACGGGGAGAGAAAGTTAAAATGTTAGAAAAATACACACGTGGCAGAGGCCTTAAATTTAGGAGATCAAGCACTCACCCCCCGCTCCGTGCAACACACACAAATAAACACAATCTCCAATTTACTAGAGCAACTAAAACGTGCAAATACGTGAAGGAAAGTGCAAAAAATTCCCACAGCACACGAGGAGTGATGGAGTGAAGTGAGAGACCCGAGCACCAACCCTCCACCAGACGAGCGCCCACGTCCAACCAGCCCTAGAGCAAAAAAAACTCAACTTAACACAAACCAAAAAGATAAAACTGAGGTTAACAACCAAATTAACATGAACCCGACAAACACAAATTATACTCAAACTTAAACAGCGCAAAAGACCCAAATAAAACAAATGGCCAGCGGCATCTACAAAACACAATACAACATTAAAAACCCACAGAACAAAAAAGATGAAATGTAAAACAAACTCTAATGAACTGATAGAAAGGTCAAACAAATCGGTCACACTGGGTTTCAAATCACATCATGACATTCTACAAACCAATAATATTGAAAACAGGGGGGCAGATAAAATAAATATTGTTAAAATGCAAAATGATGTTGTAATACAGTGAGTTCTTGTGCAGGTTTGGATATTTCATGGCAAAGTACAACGTCATCCAAACTGAAATCTGCCTCCATGTTTAATCAGTATTTATTTGATTTTAATCTTTTGGAAACTGTGGCGTGGTGGGTTAAGTATTCACTCACAAAACACAATATTGGCAGGTCAAACCTTGCCTCAACACACGCTGATGTTGTGCTCTTTGGCAAGAAACTCAGACACACGTAAAGGAAGGAAACGTCAATTTCTTCGGTAGAAAATGCAATAAAAATAGCATATTGTCTACTCACGTTTCTCACTCCCTCGTCGTCCCCTTCACTCTCCCCGTCCTCTCATCGTCCTCGTCCTCTTATCGTCCTCTTCGCTCTCCTCATCCTCTCATCGTCCTCTTCGCTGTCCTCCTCCTCTCCTCATCCTCTCCTCGTCCCCATCGCTCTCCTCATCCTCTCATCGTCCTCTTCACTCTCCTCATCCTCTCATCGTCCTCTTCACTCTCCTCATTCTCTTATCGTCCTCTTCACTCTCCTCCTCCTCTCCTCGTCCTCTCATCGTCCCCATCGCCCTCCTCATCCTCTCATCATCCTCTTCGCTCTCCTCATCCTCTCATCATCCTCTTCGCTGTCCTCCTCCTCTCATCGTCCTCTTTGCTGTCCTCTTCCTCTCATCGTTCTCTTCGCTCTCCTCATCCTCTTATCGTCCTCTTCGCTCTCCTCCTCCTTTCCTCATCCTCTTATCGTCCCCATCGCTCTCCTCATCCTCTCATCGTCCACTTTGCTATCCTCGTCCTCTCATCGTCCCCTTCACTCTCATCGTCCCCTTCATTCTCCTCGTCCTCTCATCGTCCCCTTCACTCTCATCGTCCCCTTCATTCTCCTCGTCCTCTCATCGTCCCCTGCGCTCTCCTCGTCCTCTCATCGTCCTCTTCGCTCTCCTCATCCTCTTATCGTCCTCTTCGCTCTCCTCCTCCTTTCCTCATCCTCTTATCGTCCCCATCGCTCTCCTCGTCCTCTCATCGTCCCCTTCACTCTCATCGTCCCCTTCGTTCTCCTCGTCCTCTCATCGTCCTCTTCGTTCTCCTCGTCCTCTCATCGTCCCCTGCGTTCTCCTCGTCCTCTCATCGTCCCCTGCGTTCTCCTCGTCCTCTCATCGTCCTCTTCGCTCTCCTCGTCCTCGTCCTCTCATCGTCCCTCGCTCTCCTCGTCCTCTCATCGTCCTCTTCGTACTCCTCGTCCTCTCATCGTCCTCTTCACTCTCCTCATCCTCTCATCGTCCTCTTCGTACTCCTCGTCCTCTCTTCGTCCTCTTCATCTCCTCGTCCTCTCATCGTCCTCTTCGTTCTCCTCGTCCTCTCATCGTCCTCTTCGTTCTCCTCGTCCTCTCATCGTCCTCTTCGCTCTCCTTGTCCCCTTTCCTCTCCAAGCTTTGACTTCAGAAGCAGAATCAAAGTCATGTTTAACCCCTTAAAATAATTACATTTTGGTGACTGATGCTACTTCATTTTGACGTCATTGGTGATGAACGCTAAAGGGTTGAGTGTGTTTAGTATTTACAGACATAATTCCACATGCACATAATAATATTTAACCCTCTAGTCCGGGGGTCTTAAAGTCAATTGGAGCAGGGTCAGATGTTTTAAAATAAGTGATCAGGGTCCATCCATCCATCCATTTTCGTCCGCTTATCCGGGGCCGGGTCGCGGGGGCAGCAGCCTAAGCAGGGACTCCCAGACTTCCTTCACCCCAGACACGTCCTCCAGCTCCTCTGGGGGAATCCCAAGGCGTTCCCAGGCCAGCCGAGAGACATAGTCCCTCCAGCGTGTCCTGGGTCTTCCCTGGGACCTCCTCCCGGTGGGACATGCCCGGAACACCTCCCGAGGGAGGCGTCCAGGAGGCATCCGGAACAGATGCCCGAGCCACCTCAACTGGCAAGACAAAATGTACTGAGAAACAGGGACAGTCCCTTAAAAACCCCAAACGGTCTTGTTGACGTAATATAAAAGTATCCATACTGGAATTCTGATTTGATAAAGATCTTATAGTCATATTATAACCTTCTTACTGACTTGTATGTACAGTGTAGATCCCTTACAGAGCAGTATCTTCTGTCTCATCTTTGAACTGCTTTCATTGACTCACAAATGTTTGGATCACTATCAGAGGCCAAATCTCACGGGAGGAAATCAGAAATAAAGGCTTGGATGTGACCACCTACATCAAACTGAAAGGACACATGAATGAAAAATATTTAGTCCTAAGGATGTTGTTTTTGAAAGACAATATTAGAAGAACGCAATGTCCGTGTTTTTTTTATGTATGTCTGTGCTTTAGGAAGGGATTTCAAGCACCAAAGGGGTGGAAAATTAAAAAACAGATTTACAGCATATCACGAGTTGTTTTACAGCATTGCTTTTGGGTGACATATTTTTATTATAGGTTGTTAAACAGCGCAGCATTATGTGCAGCTCGACATGTTCTTACACATTGTTACACCGAACAACACAATATTTGGATGAGATGTTATTACAGGTTACGTTTGGGTTAAATATTATTGCAGGTTGTTACACTGCAAAAAGCAATGTCTAGGTAAGTTAAAAAGACTAAAATTAAGAACATTTCACTTTATTTGAGTAGTTTTCAACTTGACAAGTAAAATGATCCACGAGTGGAATTAGTGTGTTTTTCTTATTTCAAGCAACATTAGATTTTGTTTCTTTAAGGTTACGTTTACACTGAAACAAATCACCGTAACACCGTATCGGCAATGATTTGCGTCCAGACACGTCGTTTCTGTGTCCGCAAGCCTTCCCTATCCACACAGCTTTGAGCATATTTGTTTACGTTTTACAGAAATGAAACTTAAAACCACTTGGCTAATTTGCATAAACTAAGTGCTCAAAAAAACAGTTTGCTCCTTGTGCACTGATGCGGTTCAGCTTCTGTCGGACTAAAGGACACGACCCAGTGGAATATATTTGTTCTTTCTGTGACAGTGGGGTGTTCTGCTAACCACTTCTGAAGTTGCAGCAGCCGATTTCGAGCCGAGGAAGATGTCAAGTCTCATAGCTGAAGTGTACCTGTGATGAAAATGGCAGGCCTCTCATCTTTTTAAGTGGGAGAACTTGCACAATTGGTGGCTGACTAAATGCTTTTTTGCGCCACTGTACATTGTTGCTGTTAGTGGCTTCGCTCTCCACAAATCTAACCTGTAATTTGACTTGTAAGTCTCCATGGACATGAGACAAGCAAGTGACGGACCCTTCAGCGGACAAGTTACACAGTGTACCTTGCCCTTAAAGTTCACATTTCATTTCTTTGGAGGTTGTTCTGGGCTCCTTGGTTACCATTCGTACGACCCATCTCTTGAATTTGTCATAAATTGTCCCTTTGGGGCCACGTCCAGGGAGGTTGGCTACAGTCCTGTGGATCTTAAACTTCTGAAGAACATGTGCAACTGTAATCACAGGAACATCAAGCTTCCTGGAGACGATCTTATGGCCTTTATCTTTAACCTGCTTGTCTATCATTTTCTTTCTACTACTACTACTACTACTCAAAAAACTCATTTCTTTTCATATGGAGAACTTTGTATTGTATTTTTATTTTTGTCATTATTGATTATTTGCAACATTTGTATGTAAGATATATTGTTCAGCTGTATCTTTCTCTTTCTCTCAACAGACAATAAATCATAGTTTAGAAGGGTTTTGAAAAGGGAACATTCACATTGCCATTTTACTCTTTTGATTTCTTTGATCATGTATTATATTATTTTTTGTACATTCACTTTACCCATTTCTGCATAAAAAACAAGCCATGGCAGTATGCCATGTGGCTGGGATGTGAATTAAACAATGTGAAAAAAACAATAAAACATGAATAAGTACAAAATAAAGGCCAAAGCACACATTTAAAATATTTTTAGTCATTATTTTTATTGGTGCATGTAAAGGGTCATGTTTGGAGGTGCTTTAGCGCCGTTGACGCCTGGGCCCCCTCCACTGCTGCTCCACTACAGCTGCTCCTTTTGGACGACTGGATCTTTCATGATCACCACAAAGCTTCAGGAGACGCAGCTCGTCTTGTGTTGAGTAGAGTTCAGACGTCAGCTCCTGCACCCTCCTGGACAGTTTTTCATTTTCCTTTTTGATTTGGTCTTCACTAACATCATAACAAGTGTTTTGGGCCTCTAATGTAAGTTCTTTAAGTTTTTCTTTCAGCTTCTTGTTGACTTTTCTGGTGTTGGCCAGCTCTTGTCTGAGCTCTACTTTCTCTGCCGCTGACTTGTTGTACAGAAATCGTATTTCTTTGTACGCACTATCTTGATTTTCCAGCTCTTTCTCTTTTTTCAGCAGGTTTGCTTTGAGCTCTTTTAACTCCGAGTCTTTTTCATTAGTTTTTTCCCTGACTTTTTTTGAAGTTGGCAAACTCTTGCCTTAATTGGACATGTTCCTGTACTTTATTATTATACAGGACGCGGATCTTCTTATGTGTGTCCTCCAGGTCTTGTAGTTCCTTTTCCTTCTGATGGAGAGTAGTGGTAAGTTTTTGTAACTCCAAGTCTTTTTCGTTTGTCATTTTCCTTAGTTTCACATGTTCCTGTACTTTAGAATTATAGAGGCACTGGATGTCCTTATGTGCAGTAAGTAGCTCTTGGAATTCATTGTCCTTCTTCTGAAGAGCATTAGAAAACTCCAAGGCCTTTTCTTTGGCCATCTTCTCCTCCTCCTTAAGCTTGCTGTCCAAAACAAAGTTCTTTTGGATCTCATCTGCAAGCTGGGCCCTTGTCCGCTCCAACTCTAGGCGCAGCTCTCTGACCAGAGCGCTGTCCTCCAGGGGTGGAAGTTCCTGGACCGGACTTCTGTCCTCAGGGTTTGAGGAGTCCTGGATGTTGGGAGACACCTGGGTCTCCAATGGCTTCTGCACGCCGCCTGATGGTGTGGGGGCAGAGCAGAGCCTCCAGGTCGAAGTCCTCGTCGTAGAGGCGGGCGTCATCCTCTAATGTGTAGAGGTGCCAGGGCTTTGACGAGCAAGTGTTCAAGGTGTCCATGTTTTGTATGCGTCTTCACGAGTGTCCTGAGAAGTTATGAACCAAAAGTGTTGGCTGTGCCAACCCTTAAGGGCTCAAGTCAAGTCACACGATGTGACATGTGACAATGTTACATAACCTCCATGCTGTTAGCTGATTGGCTGACACCAGTTCTGGGATTCCATGGTTCTGAAATCATCTGAATATCTCCGTGGTGATGACGGAACCTTGATCTTCTTCACCTTAGCAACACCAAGTTCATTTCTAACCACTCTTAGAAATTAACTTTTATTAATTATTAATAAAACAATACTATTATTGATTTAACACAAAAAATGCAGCACTATCCATGTGTTAGGGTTAGGTCAGCATCTATGATCATTTACCTTCTTGTGTTGGAAATCTGTGTGTTGTATGTAAAATACATATTACATAATACATCATATATATTATATAAGTATATATTGCACTTTAAAAAAAAATCTATTTATCTATTCTTATTCTATTAGTGATTTGTCAGTTGCTCGTCCTATCATTGGTTTTAAACTGCCCTCAAAGCATCAGGTCACTTCAGCAAATCATCTCGAAATCGCAGCGTCTTTGAGAGTGAACTCTGAGAAGTGCGTGGTGCTGCTGGTGCTGCTGTAGTACTGACTGAGCAGAACGTTTGGATGTATATTTCATGGTTCTTGATCCGCAGCTCTTTGAAGTCAATGGACCTCAATTTAACCATGTGCACTTTCCATTTGAGCTTCTCTCTTTAAGAAGAAAGAAGAAAATATCAATCTTCTGACTTCTGTGTCAACAGTCACTTATCGAATAACATTTAAAGGTCCTATATTACGCAAATGAATGTTATAATGTTGTTAATTTGTCAAAAACAGACCTGGAGTTGTGTTTTGTTTCACACGTTTGAGTAATCCTGCATTATTAGTCTGTCTACATCTCCAAAGCTCAGAATGTTCTGTTCCACATTGTGATGTCATGAAGCAGTAGTTTTCAAGTCAAAAGCTTCATTTTACCTGTTGCAGTTCCCATGTCCTGTTGATTTGAGCTCGTCACATTTTTAAAAGTGTTTTGATTTTATTGTCTGTTTGGACCAGTTAAACATCGACGTGTGCGTGTGAGATTTGCAGCATAATCACTATGTTAAATGACTGAAAAGTTTGGATTTAATATTTAATAATATTTAATAATATAAATATAAAGATTTAATAATATTTATTTAATATATTTCATTTTCATTACATCACATTTTATTTTGTTTCCATGTGTAGAAAACATTGTAACTTTGTTTAGAAAGGCATTCTATAAATAAAATATCACTATATTATAACAGGAAATTCACGCTGTAGCCTACTGAATATGATATATTTGACGCTATTTAATATAAAGATTTCAGTGTTTCCAGTCACTCCTTTCTCTTCTATAATGGGAGTTTTATTTGATAGAAGATATGGGCCTGTGGAAATGAGCTCCTCTGCCCAGATTCATATAAATAAGTGAATAATGGTGATTCTTCATGAGTGAGACAAAGATGGAGCGTGAGATTGACAGGTGGATCGGTGCAGCGTCACCAGTGATACAGTCGCTGTATGTGAAGAGGGAGCTGAGCCAAAAGGTGAAGCTCTCAATTTGTCAGTCTTCGTTCCTCCCCTCACCTGTGGTCATGAGCTCTGGGTAATGACCGAAAGGACGAGATCATGGATACAAGCACTCGAAATGAGTTTCCTTCGCAGGGTGTCTGGGCGCTCCCTTAGAGATAGGGTGAGGAGCTCAGTCACATGGGAGGAGCTCGGAATAGAGCCGCTGCTCCTCCATGTTGAGAAGAGCAGTTGAGGTGGCTCGGGTATCTGTTCTGATGCCTTCTGGACGCCTCTCTCGGGAGGTGTTCTGGGCATTTCCCACCAAGAGGAGGCCTTGGGGAAGACCCAGGACACACTGGAGAGACTATGTCTCTGGACTGGCCTGGGAACACCTTTGGGTCCCCCTGGAGGAGCTGGAGGACGTGTCTGGGGTGAAGGAAGTCTGGGAGACCCTGCTTAGCCCCCGCGACCTGGCCCCAAATAAGTGGAAGAAAATGGATGGACTGTGATTGTACAGTGGGAGATTATTCGATGGATAAATTGTTCTGTGGATATGTGCTCCTTTAGTCGGAGCCTATTTGAGCAGAATACAACTGTCCAAATGAACGAGGCAGATTCATATAAATGAGTTTAGAAAAGTTAAAGTTTGATCACCATGTGCAAACAGCATCAAACCTGCGTCTCTAAAACAAACATGTTGTCAGACTGTGGAGGTCAGGGTCAGGGTTTGGTTTTATTGGATCTATACAACTGTAAACATAAAAACATAAGGTCATTTATTTCGACGGGGCAGCTGTCAATTTAGGCTGCGGGAACTCATTTCGATGGTGCAACAAAGGAGAGATTATTCTAGGTCGACCATTAAGAGCTTTTAACAAATCAAACATTTATTCTGGCTCCACAAACACGACACACCACACATCCAGCAACAAAACAGAATCCCAAAGTGTTTTTTTTTTTTTTTTTTTTTTTTTTTACTGTTTTTGAAAGAACACAAACTTCACAAATCCACAAATATTAAACCTTATTATTTGTTGGAACTGGCTCCACAATCTTGAAAGCTCTTTCACCTGTCAACAAACACGCGGTTTAATAAAAACTCCTCTTTCTGAAGCTTTTGGGAGAAAAGAAAAGGATTTTAATACCTTTTAAAATTTTACGAGCACAGGCTACAGTTCAATTAAGTCACACCAATAAAACTGTTAAAAGGAGACATTATGCTGCGTCAACTTAAGAGTTTTAATCATGTTATAATTGTTTTCCCTTCTCATTAACCACTCAAAGTTGAAGAGTGATTTATGCATTTTTGACAACATGTTATTCTTTTGTATAGTTTCTTCCATCAGAAAGTCAGGACTGGTTTCTTCTACTAGGTAATTTTGATCTACTAGAAATATTGAGATTTCAAATAATGTCCATAATGCTCCGTGTACCATTTGTTATTTTGAATTTCAATTAAGAACGAAAAACAATAAAACGGGAAAACAGTTAAGTGTTATTTCATTATTGTGTTTTAGTGTCAAAGAAAGAAACAAGTTTTGAGCTCAATTTCCAATAATAAAATTTTAAGTTAATTTCAAATAAACACCAATAAAAAAAAAATAAAAAAAACAGTCTGGGTGCCTATTTTATATTTTATTCTTTCTGGTTTATTTGCCCCGGAAGTTCTGCTGCTAGGAGGACTTCCATGAAAAAAATTTTGTAATTTTGTGGACAAACATGTCCTCTTCTTTTAAAGCGACTCGTTTACTTTCACGTCTTAGAAAGTCAAGTGTTGAACTCCATGATGAGAAACAAGTAGCAGCGATAAACATTGTTCAGTTGACTCCATAGAACTATAATAAAAAAAATAAAAAAAAAACTGTGGTTAACAATGAATTCACACGCAACACACTGAGCAGCAGAACGTCCGGGCCAAATAAACCAGAGAGAATACAATATCAAAATTGAAACAGGCACGATGACTTTTTTGATTGTCTGAAATTTTCAGAAATTATCTGAAATAAACTTTAAATTAAATATTGGAAATTGAGGTCAAATCTTTTTTTTTTGACACTAAAACAGAATAATGAAATAGCAAACAGTTTTTTTACGGAAGCCGAGAGATGTCACAACAAACGCAAACACAACAACAAATACAAATGCGACAACACAACAAAAAGCCACAGCACACCAAAAAAAAGCCACAACGGAAATGACCACGGGACTCCATTTTAATGCAAACGCCACAACAAATACAAACGCCACAAAACAAACACAAATGCCACAACACATTAAAATGCCACAACACATTAAAAAGCCACAACACATTAAAAAGCCACAACACATTAAAAAGCCACAACAGAAGTGACTGCGGGACTCTATTTTCTGACGGACCGATCAAGCGGCAAGTGAAGAAGAAGAAGAACTACAATGTGAAACGAATAATGATAAAACAATAAATTACTTTTACTTAGTTTAACAACTTCTCCGTTCCTTTCCTTTTCACGAGTCCCGCGGTCACTTCCGGTGTGGCTTTTTAATGTGTTATGGCTTTTTAATGTGTTGCGGCATTTGCGTTTGTTGCGGCGCTTGCATTAAAATCGAGTCCCGCGGTCATTTCCGTTGTGGCTTTTTGTTGTGTTGTCACATTTGTATTTGTTGCGGCGTTTGTGTTTGTTGTGACCCCTCTCGACTTCCATTGTTTTCCCATTTTATTGATTTTCGTTCTTAACTGAAAGAACAAATGGTGCATGGACCCATAATTCTCCACGGGTGTCACTTTATAAATGCACAACACAATGTACAGCACGAAAAAAGCATGATGTGTCTTCTGGCACTGGGCATTAATTTTACTAATAATTACAAAGACAGAGTATCGAAATCATGAATGTAAAAGTTGATATATTTAAATTGGAACTGCCAAAGATTGTGGGTTAGACCAGGGCCAAAGGCCAATCGAGGGCCATAGGCAGTGTTGGGGAGTAACAGATTACATGTACCGGAGTTATGTAATCAGAGTACATATTATGAGTAACTGTATTCAGTTACAGTTACTGTTTCAGTGAGTGGTAATTGGATTACAGTTACTTTGTTGAAATAAATGGATTACATGGCGGTGTTTTCCTGTTTTTACATTTTGGGCTAAATCCCCACCTTTTTTTTTTTTTCCACTCATTGCCGGACACTAAACCAGGTCTAAACCAGGACGTAAACCAGGACTAAAACCAGGTTTAAAACCAGGTCTAAACTAGGTCTAATCCGGGACTAAACCAGGACTAAAACCAGGTCTAAAACCAGGTCTAAACTAGGTCTAAACCGGGACTAAACCAGGACTAAAACCAGGACTAAAACCACGTCTAAAACCAGGTCTAATCCAGGACTAAACCAGGACTAAAACCACGTCTAAAACCATGTCTAAAACCAGGTCTAAACTAGGTCTAAACTGGGACTAAACCAGGACTTAAACCAGGACTAAACCAGGACTAAAACCAGGACTAAAACCAGGTCTAAAACCAGGTCTAAAACCAGGTCTAAACTAGGTCTAAAACAGGATTTAACAGGACTAAACCAGGACACGTGGACGTGTCTCCTCGTCTTCTATCAATAATATTTTTTTAATACCGTTCAGTAAAGTCGGGGCTTTTTTATTTTCTTTTATCAAACAAAACATCTTATGCGAAAATATCCTCGTCTTTGTTTCTCTACAGCAAATCAAGTAATCCAAAGTATTCAGATTACGTTACTCACTTTAAGTAATTTAATGGAATTCCGTTACAAATTACATTTTGGGGTATGTAATCTGTAATCTGTAGGGGAATACATTTTCAAAGTAACCTTCCCAACACTGGCCAGAGACTGGTGTAAGCATTTAATATATTCATTTATAAGAGGTTAGAATGAGCCATGCTTAGATCCTCAACAGGATGCACCAAATATTCGATATTGGCTTTAATAAGGCAGATCTTCAGAAAATTGCACTAAAAAGTTTTGTTTAAGATCATGGGCCAACTCAAATAGTCTGAAAAAATAGTCTGGTGTATGAACATGCCTGGGTTCGACTCTGATAGACTCCATCTCCTCCCTGTTTTTACAGACTTATAAATAAAACCCATAAAACTATATTAACTCAAACGTGACACCAATAAATCTACTCCACACCAGATCTACACCAAGTACATTAAACTCCTCTAAATCCTTAAATGAAGTATCTTAATTAGAGCAGCCCACATGGAGCGCCTCTAAACCAGTGGTTAAACCTCACGATAACTTCATTGTGCTGTGTGTAAAAACAGATAGATTGGTCTGATTAACAGTGTCTTGAGTCCTGCCCAGGAGTAAAGTCACTCCCCTCCTCCTCCTCCTGCCTCACACTGAACAAACACACGCTCAGTTAGAACCCGTCTGGACGCAGCAAGGGGAAATGAACACAACTGACTCCATGTATTTTAGATTCAGAGGAGAATCATAGACAGACAAAAGCTTCAGACACTTTGATACAAGTGTGTTTGATACACACTCTAATGAAAGACTCTCCATACTGGGTGAAAAACATCATCTGCTAACTCTGCTTTGCAACAACAATCACTTTTGTCTTACATGTATGATATAGATTGGAGGGTAGAGCCAGAGTGGAACTATTCTGGTTTTCTTCACAAATAAAAGCTCCATACCGATGATCATGTGTGTCAATATTTATTTCTCGTTCATCTTCAGCTCCATCAACACCGTGAACACAGTAAAGACCGTGAAAACATGTTCACCTGTACATCATCAACGGTAGTTCAGTGACATTTATTTAAGTTTTAAGTTTTCTTTACACTTTTTCTGAATTTCTCTCTATTACCTTTTTCTCTTTCGCGGCTACTGTTTCTCACTCTGTTAGGTAGAAGGTCACATGACTCATAAAGATAAATATTTTTACAAATAAAATATATGAAACTTAATAACAGTGGTGTTCTGACAGATCTTACTGTCTGAACAGATAAAATTATAATTTTCTGACATATAACCATGAAATATATATAAAATAAAATATACTGACATTCTCGTCAACTATATAGAGACTGCATAAAGAAGAGGACTGAAGGCCTATTCATACTTCAGAAGAACTTTGTTCTTGTTCTTGAGGTGATAAGAACAAGAACAAAGTTCCTTTGGGCTCTGACATTTCATACTTCAAAAGATGTTCTGCTGCCGAACTCTATAATGACAGGATTTCTTTTCGTCCTCCAGCCTGACCGCTCTTTTTTTGTTTGGTGACCTGCCTTTTGGCTGTCGCAGACTTGTCGTGGAGATTACACCACACTTTTCTACACTGATTTTCATCTGAGCCTAAAATGTCGGCGATCTCCATGAATTTCTTGCCATTTTGGCGTCATTGAGGCTCGTGTCGTATAGACTTTTTTATTTTTATTGTTTTGTATTTTCTCACCATTTCCACCAGCTGTGACTTAAAACCATCCTCTTTTTTTTCTGGCTCTGCATCGGTGAGGAAGCAGCTGTTGGATCTCATGCGCCCTTTGGCTCCAGCAGATAAACCACGCCCACATAAATAACCAATCAGAGAGAAGATGTGGGACAACGCCGCTGAACTGATGAACAAAGTTGTGCTCAGCTGAAGTGTTGAGAACAAACTGCAAAGAACTGCCCCACAGCAGCTGGACAAACATGACGTGATTTTGTTTGTCCAGCTCTGTGTGCAAGAACAAAGTACTTATGTTCTTAAGAAGTATGACTGGGCCTTGGGGGAGTGTGTTGTCACCCAGAGTGCTCGGCTCTAGTTCATTTGTTACAGTTATGGGGCGAATTTGGAGCCAAGTTCCATATTAGGAGAGTAATTTAATTATGGACAAATTTGTGAAATTAAAATCCTAGAATTCTGCAGAGTGGGTTAATATGAACATTTTAAGAACAAAATGACAAGGCTCACTGCAGCACTTACAGAGAGAGGTGAGAAGTTTGTCCATTTATATGTAGTCTTTTGGTCGAGCATTATAGAGTATTATAGAGTATTACGCGTCGTCAGATTAAGGGCACATTCACAACACAAACTGAAGCTGACTCAGTTCAGTTGGAGACCAAAGTTTCAACATTTAATCATTCTTTCAGCTGGTGTGGTTCGCGTTCACAAAACTACGGAAGCCGAGAGGGGTCACAACAAACGCAAATGCCACAACAAATACAAATGTGACAACACACCAAAAAAAGCCACAATGGAAATGACCGCAGGACTCTATTTTCCGATGGACTGATCAAGCGGCAAGTGAAGAAGAAGAACTACATCGTGAAACGAACAATGATGAAACAATAAATTACCTTTACTTAGTTTAACAACTTCTCCATTCCTTTACTTTTCACGAGTCCTGCGGTCACTTCCGTTGTGGCTTTTTAATGTGTTGCGGTATTTGCATTTGTGTTGTGGTGTTTGTATTTGTTGCGGCGTTTGCATTAAAATAGAGTCCCGCGGTCATTTCTGTTGTGGCTTTTTTTTGGTGTGTTGTGGCTTTTTGTTGTGTTGTCACATTTGTATTTGTTGCGGCGTTCGCGTTTGTTGTGACCCCTCTCGACTTCCGTAGTTTTCCCATTTTATTGATTTTCGTTCTTAACTGAAAAAACAAATGGTGCATGGACCCATAATTCTCCACGAGTGTCACGTTATAAATGCACAACACAATGTACAGCAAGAAAAAGCACGATGTGTCTTGTGGCATTGAGCATTCAATTTACATTATTTATTACAACTTGAAAAGTAAGGGAATGGAGAAGTTGAAAACGTTAGTAAAAGTAATTTATTGTTTTATCATTATTCATTTCACGTTGTAGTTCTTCTTCTTCGCTTGCCGCTTGATTGGTCCGTCGAAAAATAGAGTCCCACGGTCACTTCTGTTGTGGCTTTTTAATGTGTTGCAGCATTTGCGTTTGTGTTGTCGCGTTTGTATTTGTTGCGGAGTTTGCGTTTGTTGTGACCCCTCTCGGCTTCCGTACAAACACTTTATCAATCCATTTAAAGCACAGAAGGACGTTTCTCCCCCTCACCTGTAGACGCAGACATGTTGTGCGAATAATTAGCCACATTAAACTATGAAAGGAGAAGAGAAGATCACTGTGGGACACCAGAGTCTGCGTACACTGGTGTATGAGTATGCGCGGTTCCTTGATGTAATGTGCTTTGAGCGCCCTGAAGGTGGAATTTTGACCAAGAGACTTGACATTGAGCTGGACATTTCCTCGTCTTCTTCCTGAACGGTCCCAGGCGTGCAGACTCAGCGTGAGGCCTCGGAGCTCAGACTCTGTTTTCACTTCAGGAGAGACGAGCGTGAGCCGGGCCCAGTGCCAAGGCTCGCTCTGAATGCCCGGGGTAAAGGTGCAATAAATCTCAGCGTAAAGAAGCTGTGATAAATCTCCTCCTTTTGAGTTCTACAGGCTCTGAAAGATATGGCATTATCACATTTACCTGTACAGCTGAAAATGGGGATATATATAGGACAACATCCTCACATGAAAGTAAGAAGTAAGCGTTTCTTTTTGGTCTTTGGTTCCACAGCATTATATCATTTGTTTGGTTTGTTTGTTTGTGTGTTTGTTGTGTACGGAAGCCGAGAGGGGTCACAACAAACGCAAACGCCGCAACAAATACAAATGCGACAACACAACAAAAAGCCACAACACACCAAAAAAAAAAGCCACAATGGAAATGACCGTGGGACTATTTTAATCCAAACACCGCAACAAATACAAACGCCACAACACAAACGCAAACACCGCAACAAATACAAATGCAACAACACAAACACATCAAAAAGCCACAACACATTAAAAAGCCACAACAGAAATGACCGTGGGACTCTATTTTCCGACGGACTGATCAAGCGGCAAGTGAAGAAGAAGAACTACAACGTGAAACGAATAATGACAAAACAATAAATTACTTTTACTTACGTTTCCAACTTCTCCGTTCCTTTACTTTTCACGTTGTAGTTCTTCTTCTTCACTTGCCGCTTGATCAGTCCGTCGGAAAATAGAGTCCCACGGTCACTTCCGTTGTGGCTTTTTGATGTGTTGTGGCTTTTTAATGTGTTGTGGCATTTGTATTTGTTGCAGCGTTTGCATCAACATAGAGTCCTGCGGTCATTTCTGTTGTGGCTTTTTTGTTGTGTTGTCGCATTTGTATTTGTTTTATATTATTATTTATTTTACATGATCATAACTCATAATAATTCCATCAGACTTTGACTCTGTCCTGCTGAAGAGCTGAGATTCCACATGTTCTGCGGGGATGGACCAGATCACAGACAGAACAACACAGAGGACGGACAGAAGTCTCCATGTGTGATTGTATGTGAGTCTAAAAGAGCCGTCAGAGTAAGAGGTAAGACATGACGACAGTGGTCACCTATGTGTAAAAAAGAAAAAGCAATGACTTTAGGCAACACATAACATTTAACTTTTATTACCAGTCCTCCTGTTAAACTGCTCTTTGACTCTGTAGTAGCGCTAATTCAGTTTAAAAACACAACCTTTACAAAACACAGCACAGTGTCTTGCTCAAGGGCAATAACATATCATGAAATACCAAATAATAGCCAAGGTGTTTATTTGTCACTTAACAGAACAGGCATTTATTTGAGACCCGGCGGCGATTTGGGGCAGGAGATTAATTCCTTCCTCACAAAAATCTTGCTCAGCAAAACTGGGAAAATATGGTACTCAAATTCTTTTAACCAGTATGACTATAATTTACAGTTTTTACAGCACGCCTTGGAGGAGATGTCGCTGTTATACGATGGCCTGGCGACTACTTTGCCGACCTTGTGGGCACGATTCCTGGCGCCTCGTCCCCTGCCTTTCCTCGCCCCTTTGCCACAACTGTTTCCTCCAAATTGCCAAACTGAAGTAATATTAAACTCCTAAAAACTGATTCCATTTCCTGCACACTATGTTGTGCCATCTTTCTTTTTTACATCACTTCAAAATAGGGATTTCACAGCAACGTCATCTGTTCCTCCACTTTTTCCAGTGAAGCTGAGGCTGATGAGACGCTCCATATGGAAAAGGTACAGACAAATCATACAGCATTTTAACATGTTTTATCTGAATCTTAAAAGATTTGTATATGACATTGAAAACAGTTACAAGATCTTTGGTAAATATGTGCAGCATGAAACATATAAAACTTTGTAACCTGCAAGGGCTGAATATGACACTAATCCCACACACAATGTCCTCACAAGTGTTGGAGAAACGTCAGTTTTACCACAGAATCATAGAAAAACAAGTGAAATGATGATGGTTTCTTTAAACTTGACTGATGTGTTGTGTGTGTGAGAGTGAGAAAGAAGATTATCACAGTGTGTGTGTGTGTGTTTGTGTGTTTGTGTGCGTGGGGTGTGTTTGTGCTTGTGTGTGTGTGTGTGGGGGGGTGTTTGTGCTTGTGTGTGTGTGGGGGGGGTGTGTTTGTGCTTGTGTGTGTGCGTGGGGGGTGTGTGTTTGTGTGTGTGTGTGTGTGTGCGCGTGTGTGTTTGTGTGTGTGTGCGTGGTGTGCGCGTGTGTGTGTATGTTCGTGTGTGTGTGTGTTTGTGCTTGTGTGTGTGTTCATGTGTGGGTGGGTGTTTGTGCTTGTGTGTGTGTGTGGGGGGGTGCGTTTGTGCTTGTGTGTGTGCGTGAGGGGTGTGTGTTTGTGTGTGTGTGTGTGTGCGCGTGTGTGTTTGTGTGTGTGCGTGGGTGCGCGTGTGTGTGTATGTTCATGTGTGTGTGTGTGTTTGTGCTTGTGTGTGTGTATGTTCGTCGTGTGTGTGTGTGTGTGTGTGCGTGTATGTTTGTGCTTGTGTGTGTGTGTGTGTGTGTTGGGCAGCATGGGGGTAAACACAATAATGCAAATATTGCATTACAACCTTAAAAAAACAAACAAACATAAGACATTGCCTCTTCCAGGAGCCATTTACTTGTGGGACCAGGTACTTGTAACTGTCCTCTACATCTGCTGTTGTTCCCTTTACAAGTAGCAGCTGGTTTGCTCAACTAGTAAATCACTGGACTTTCACATGGGCAACCTGGGTTTGAATCCCTCTTCTGACTCAGATATATATATTTTTTTTTACTGCAACATATAATTAAAGAATACAAACATTACATGGAACATACAAAGAAAATGTAGTTTATCATGTACATTACCTGTAAATGTCATGCAAAATGTTCACTTTATCTTTACTAGTTTTTCATAATATAGTTGTATGAGAAAAATGCAAAAGGGGAAACACTTTATATAAAGATTCACTACCAAGACAGTGGTAAATTCTTATATATTTTTTTTTCAGTTTTTTTTCCATATGGGGCAGCACAGAGAATAGAGTCTATCCATTCAGTCACACGACCAATCTGGTGTCAGCAGGACTGACCTGAAGTCAAACTGCTTCTGTGTCGGCTGTAAACATCACGTCTCCCTGTGGTGTCACTGCACTAATCATGATATCTTGGTTAAATAAAGCACAAAACGCTGCCGGGTGTGTCAGCATAGACTCGGTGTTTATTTGGAACCAGCGGTTAATTGAAACCCAGCTATTATTTGGTATTTTACAGTAGGACAATAAGACATAGGACAACAGTAGGAATCAAACCTTCAACCTTCAGATTCATCGCCAAACATCAACCCGCTAAGCTGCTAACACGCCACTAACTCTGCTGCTGACTTTTCTTGAATACCTTTAATTGCAAGTACATTTTCACACATGTATCACTATATAAAACTTTTACACAAGCCACAGTCTCATTATTAAAGATACAGCGAGGCCAAACACTTCTCACATTAGCTCCGCAGTTCAGATCTTTAACCTTGTCTCTTGCGGCTTCATAAATAAATAAAGTCAAGCTAATTGGATCCCTTTCACAGTTTGCTTCACACTACGCATTGTTCGCAGCAATAATTAATCTACTGCTGACTCAAAAGGCACTAAACATATGGCTGTGGAGCTATAGCATCTGGCCTGTGCTTCAAACCCTTAAAGTCGCAGCACATGATTTGGATTCAAAATATAAGCTGCATTGTGTAACTTTTTTCCCGGTGGAAGGTCGGTCAGATGCTTTTCTCCATGGAGATGTTATTGGTTTGTCTGGAATGTTTCACAGTATGGCATTGAGCTTTTTTTTTTATCTTTATGGAAACCACATAGAGCTGCTTAATGTCACACTGTGGAACATTCCTGGTACACCAGCGACATATCCACAGAAACAAGCAGGCGACCAGTGTTGTGCAAGTTCACACTTTTCATGAACTAGTTCAATGTTCAGTTCACACATGTTCAAAGTGAACAGTTTATGTTCATAGTTCACAATTTTAATTTAGAACTAGTTCAAAGTTCAGTTCATTTTATTTTTAAGTGAGATCTGTAAATGAAAGGCTGAATTTATTTTACAAACTGACTTCCAGTTTACAACAACTTTACAAGATATTAACCATAACCACTCTAGAGCCACATCAGCCCGTTTGACATTATAATGTGTTTAATTCAGCTTTGACACATTTGTTTATGTTTTACAGAAACAAAACTTAAAATAGCATGGCTAATTTGCATAAACTGTAAACGCTGGAAAAAAGCAGCTTTTTCCTTGTGCGCAGATGCATCAGCTTCTGTCGGACTAAAGGACACGACTATATGTGTTCTTTCTGTGACAGAGGGACGTCACTGCAACTTCTGGATGTGTAATTTGTAGAATGCATGGAAAGTGAATGAGGGCAGCTCCTCTGCACGTGCTAGATTTCAGAAAATAGGATCCATTCTATTTTTTGACGCTCTACACAAGCGTAGGCGTGTATCCCCGTCAAAATACACAGAGAGCATGAATCTTTTATTGTATGTGCGTTTACCATCAGCACATCGTGCTCTCGGGGCAGCTCTGTATCGTGTGAAAGAGCCCAGGTCCAGAACAACTGTTATTAGTGCTTTGAAATTTACTTTTGAAATCGTTGTGTTTGCCATGGTCAGTCTGTACAGAAGGTAAATACAAGTGGCTAAACGCGCCCAGTCAAGTTTGATCGGCTTTCCCATTGAGAAACACAAGAGTCAGTATGTTCCGCTAAAGCTGCCGGTGGAGTTGCATTCGCATTGACGAGCGGCTGTGGTTTCACCTGGTTAAGTGCAACCAGACCTTGTCACTCATCAGGTGAAAACAAATTCCAACATTTAATTGAACCCCAACAGTGGCGTACGTCATTCATCTCACATAATTTGAACAAGTTCGCGTTCAAGTTCTTGATTTACAAATGTGTTGCATTCAGTTCAAAGGTCACTGAAAAATGAACGCGTTCTTTTGAACTCGTTCATGTACAACACTGCAGGGTGACAGACTCCCAACTGAAAAGTTACACAGTGCACCTCAAAGTAGAGCCCTGCACACGCGCAACCCAATGCAAAATACTGTGGCGCGGGACACATTTTGAAAGTCCTGCCAACTAAATATGAGTGTAAAGCAGGGATGTAACGATATTCAAATCTCTCGGTATGACATTATCACTATATGCATCTCACGGTATGACATTTATCAAAATTAAAATTACAATTCTTAGCGGTTGGAGGCGGGAGTGTGAATGAAAATTCTGTCTCGTGCAGACCTCTACCTTAAAGTCATGTTAGAATATTGTTACCTCCTCAAAAACAGACCTGTAGTTGTGTTTTGTTTCATTCACACATGTTTGAATAATCCTTTATCATTAGTCTGTCTACATTAAAGTCGCTCTTATAACTGCAAGCCTCAGTGAGCTTCATTTGACTGTGGGTGACGTCGCACTAACTCAGTCCACTTCTTTATACAGTGCAGTCCATATTTTGACCTCAAGAGCTGCTTTTACAATATATCTGAATGGAGGCAAGACTGATTTTGCTCAAAAAACTGGTACAGACCCTTTAATTTGTCTCCCTCGTCTCCTCTCCTCGCGCTCCTATTAAGTTTTCACTATCTTTTACTGCCAGATTCTGTCATACGGTGATAGAATCTGCTTTTGTATGACGCCCGCTCTTCATACGTATGACCGAGCTGTAGAAATATTGAAATGGAGATGCTATCTTGACAGGATTCAATTTCCCATCTGAAATTAAAACCTCTTTGCGGGCTGTAATTGCTCTGAAATTGATATCAGGAAGTCAAGTGAGAAGGCGCGGTGAGACGGGGCTACGGTTTTGTAATACCGACTGTGTGGATAAAATAATAATTACAGGTTTTGAGAGGAGAAAGGACTGTCAAGATTCAAGGAGGTATTAGATGAAAAAATAAGAGGGCCGTGTTGCAGTGGGGTAAGAATTAGCCCACTAACCAGAAGGACATTGGTTCAAATGTCACTGTATACAGCTGCAGATCTGATGTGGAACAGATGCTGCCCGATTAGATTAGTGTTACGAGCTGTTTTCGTGACTCTCAATAAGGAGGCTTTGGTTGGACTGGAGAT
>NW_026571207.1:37902169-37974283 GCF_026225935.1 Boleophthalmus pectinirostris
TTTTAATTATTAGACATAGACAAACTTTATAGATCCACAAGAGAAATGACTTGGACACAGTAGCTCACACATCACCATCATTATATAATATAAAAACACAAAATAACAAGAGACGGCTGTCAAACTGGCATAATTATATAAATGTAAATAAATAAGTACAAAAACAAGTAATAAAAATATATCTCAGTTATAAAGAAGAGGCTGGAAAACAGGGCAAAGATGATATGACGATTGACAGGACCTAGGGTTAAATGTTCCATGAGGGTGAGTTGTTGTACAGTTGTAGGGAGTATTATCTGATACATATGGATGAGTTGTGTACAGTTGTAGGGAGTATTATATTACATAAGGGGAGTTGTTGTACAGTTGTAGGGAGTATTATTTGATGCATAAGGGTGAGTTGTTGTACAGTTGTAGGGAGTATTATTTGATGCATAAGGGTGAGTTGTTGTACAGTTGTAGGGAGTATTATCTGTTCCATGAGAGTGAGTTGTTGTGCATTTGTAGGGAGTATTATCTGTTACATGAGAGTGAGTTGTTGTACAGTCGTAGGGAGTATTATCTGTTCCATGAGGGTAAGTTGTTGTACAGTTGTAGGGAGTATTATATTACATGAGGGTGAGTTGTTGTACAGTTGTAGGGAGTATTATCTGTTCCATGATGGTGAATTGTTGTACAGTTGTAGGGAGTATTATCTGTTACATGAGAGTGAGTTGTTGTACAGTCGTAGGGAGTATTATATTACATGAGGGTGAGTTGTTGTACAGTTGTAGGGAGTATTATCTGTTCCATGAGGGTAAGTTGTTGTACAGTTGTAGGGAGTATTATATTACATGAGGGTGAGTTGTTGTACAGTTGTAGGGAGTATTATATTACATAAGGGGAGTTGTTGTACAGTTGTAGGGAGTATTATCTGATACATAAGGGCGAGTTATACATTTGTAGGGAGTATTATCTGTTACATGAGGGTGAGTTGTTGTACAGTTGTAGGGAGTATTATAGTATGAATGTAGTCCTGTGTTTCTTACTGTTTGAGTGGAGGTGTAGAAGCTTTGTTATTACGAACATATTTTGTTGTTTTAATGATTTTAATGTTTTGTTTCCGTTTTTTTTTCTTCTTCAAATTCTACTTTCTCTGTCTAAATCTGAAACCGTTCAAAGTTTCCTCCTGAGTGCCTGTGTATCCTGAGAAGCACCTGTCCCCCAAAACACAGCCCCGAACCAGGTTTTCCATAACTATTTATTACTGTCTGAAGAGTGAAAGGACCGAGAAAACCTGAGGCGCCGTTTCACTCTCACAGCTGCAACTCTAACCGCAGTGTTCGACTCTCCGGCACGATCCAAAAACAACGACCCCGGCTCCACAAAAATAGGCTTTTCAAAAATCAGCAATTAGTTAAATATCCGCGTTTGCAGTGTTGGGAAGGTGACTTTTAAAATGTATTCCCCTACAGATTACAGATTACATACACCAAAATGTAGTTTGTAACGGAATCCATTAAATTACTTAAAGTGAGTAACGTAATCTGAATACTTTGGATTACTTGATTTGCTGTAGAGAAGCAAAGACTCGGATATCTTCACATAAGATGTTTTATCTGCTAAAAGAAAATAAAAAGCCCAGACTTTACTTAACCGTATTAAAAATATTATTGATAGAATGATTTCATCCTGTTAAATCCTGTTTTAGATTTAGTTTAGACCTGGTTTAGACTTGGTTTACACCTGGTTTAATCCTGGTTTAGATCTAGGTTAGACCTGGTTTTAGTCCTGGTTCAATCCTGATTTAGTCCTGGTTTAGTTTTGGTTTTAGTCCTGGTTTAGTGTCCGCCAATGAGTGGAAATATAGCCCAAAATGTGAAAACAGGAAAATACCACCATGTAATCCATTTATTTCAACAAAGTAACTGTAATCCAAGTACCACTCACTGAAACAGTAACTGTAACTGAATACAATTACTCATAATTTGTACTCTGATTACGTAACTCTGGTACATGTAATCTGTTACTCCCCATCACTGTGCATTTGGACATTTAAAGGTGCGATGTGTAACTTTTCTGGCGAAGGGACCATCAAATGCTTTCGTAATGAAATGAGAGAAGTTTCTATCTTCGGAGACCAAACCGGACCAAGTTAAAGCTCAGATCTGTGGAGACCCCGCTGGCCACACCGCTCACAGTCAGATTCCTGTTTTTTCTAGGTATTTTTTCTAGGTATTTTTACTTGTAATTGAATAAATGCAAGATAAAGCTGTTTAATGTCATACTGTGGAACATTCCAGGCAGAGCAATGACATAAGCACCTTTAACTAATGCTAATGACCACTGTTGGGCAAGTGACTTTAAAACTGTAATGTGTTCTTTATCATTTCTAAGTAATTACAATTACATGACATAGTTACATTACAATATTACTGCGTTTAAAATGTAAAACATGACACGACTATTACAGCACTTTTAATTTACTCTCAACAAAATAATGTGAAGATGCTGAACTTTTGTGCTGTATATAGACAGAACCAGAACTAAACCAGGACCAGGTCTAAACCAGGTCTAAATGAGGACTGAACCAGGACTAAACTAGGTCTAAACTAGGTCTAAACAAGGACTAAACTAGGACTAAACCAGAGCTGAATCAAGACTAAACCAGGTCTAAACCAGAACTGACCCAGGTCTAAACCAGGTCTAAAAAAGGACTAAACCAGGACCAAACCAGGACTAATCTTGGACTAGAACTTGGAATCTAGGACCGCCTCTGAGAGAACCGAGTCCGTGGAGCAGGTTGTCTGTGAAGCGTGATTGGGCGTCAGCTGCGTTCAGCCCTGTGGAGTGTGGAGTTCTGCGCTGGTCCTTTTGCCCGCTGGCATTTCACCGCTGCTGATATTGCCGTGATTTTAGTGAATTTGTATGAAGAAAAATGAAAAACCCACCACTTCAACCCAGATTAAAAAAGCATTGTAACACATGTTATTGACATTTGTACCAAGTAAAATATTACACATTTTTCCCCTGTTATACCGTAACATTACTGCGTTACAGCAAAAAGCAACGCATTACAGTAATCCGTTACTTTTATATGACTTTTAATGACATATGCCTAATTTTAACAGTTTTAAAACATGAATCAACTGTTTTTTCAATCATTCCTGGGTTTATTATCATGAATGAAGAACTGAAAAATTACTAAAAAACACCTCTTTAATGACATCAAAGAGCCGCTCGGGAACAAGCCAAAAAAGAAAAGAACAAAAAGCATCCCGCAGCTGTCAAAATTCACGAGCAACTTCCAAAAAATAAAAGGCCAAAACCACTACAAAGAAGCAGACTTGGCAACCCAGCTCTCCAGGTGCAAATAAGAGCTCCGCAGAGATGGCTAATATTGATATTAGGCTGAATAAGGATGATTATTAAATTACACACAGGAGCCAGAGCAGTTTGAGTGGGACTTGATTTTAGTGTCGGGCCCCAAAGCCAGGCCCGAGGCGGCACTGTGGGTAACTACAGACTCCAGCTGCACAGGAGAAACAGGGAAAGAGGGAGGGAGCTGGTAATGGAACCACAAAGCAAAAGAAGGAGACAAGGGCTGTGCATAGGAAAGAATGTTACTGTATTTTGTGGACTATAAGGTGCACTTAAAATCCTTAGTTTTCTTAAAAATCAACAGTGCTACTCATAATCCAGTGCACCTTATGTATTAATTCTGGCTGTGCTTGATTCTTCAGCCTGATTCTTCATCCAGTTTCACTTTGTGGAAACTGACCTCGCAGCATTAGGATTTGTTTGCTCGACAGTAGGCAGGAACTTTTTTATTTAACCAGTCGCTGCTGTTTGGTCGTGATGTATGTAATGCACCAAATCCCATAGGAGGAAGGACAATAACGTCTTTCCCCTCGATAAAATTCACCAAATATTCTCTTTGTTACGGCTTTAAATCCTCGATCTCGGGAATCGTTGCCAACACAGAATGTCTGTCTTCATCTACATTCATCTCGACGCTTTGTTTACTGTTGTGCTGAACCACAAAAGAGACCCAAACAGGTGCAACAAGTTTGAGCTCTTCACTGATTGGCCGGTGCACGGGCTACAACTTCCAGGGTTTTTGCAAACCGTCTAGTGCATTCTGATTCCTGACCTAGTCGCTGGACAGAAATGAAATTGACTGGAGGCACTAGGTGGTGCCAGTCTGGCTAGTGCTTACTGACCTCGAACCGATTTTATGTGGTATACAGTGGTCAAAAATCTGTCAAAATGTTTTAGTACGACTTTGTTAAACTATGAAGCCGTACTGCTTGATGGATTGTCGGAGCGTTACGGCGACTGTAGTCTGGAGCCTTGCAGAGTAAAGGGTGAAGTATAGTTCTGCATCGGCATTTATGACATCAATGAAATACTACAGAGAATATATGTCCATTTATATAAACAGTCTACAACTGTACAACAACTCACCTTAATGTAACAGATAATACTCCCTACAACTGTACAACAACTCAACATTATGTAACAGATAATACTCCCTACAAGTTTCTTAGTTTCAAGTTATTTCAGTGATGATTGTCAATTTTTCTTTCATTGCCAGAGGGGTACCAACAAGTGTGTCGTCAGTATGTTTAAGGTCAAACACTGGAACATTCCAGTTAAAGAAATACAATCTACCAGGTGCCATACCCTTAACCAGAAAAGTTACACAGTGCACATTTTAAATTAGAAATGTATCTACTGTGGAATTAATACAGTTTTATCCTGCACGTGTAATATCTGTATATGCTTAAAGAAATTATATATTATTCTTATATTACAATTTGAGTTTAAAGCATGTCATTATGTTGTTTTCTCATCAAAAACATGCCCAGCCTCATATTTAGTTTTATTCACACATGTTTGAGTAATCTGTCTACATCTCCAAAGCTCAAAATGCTCTGTTCCAACTTGTGATGTCATGAAGTGGTAGTTTGCAAGTTAAGAGTTTTACCACGTGACAATAAAATAATACCAGTACATATAAGAAGACTGTCTATGTTGGTTTATTACGTTTGCACAGGTAACGAACGGTCCCACTACTGACGGACAGAGTTTCTGCACCAGTGAGCCCAGAGCAGTGGGGTAACTACACTTAACACTTTTTGAGGTCCAAGCCGTTTCCCAAGAACAGTTTGTATTCAGGTCAGTCTGGCCATTTGACTTTCTTAGCTCAGAAATGTATCACTTTACATTAACATCTGAGTACAGGTCAAGATGATCGAACACTGAACATGTGAAATAAACAGCAGACATGGAGAAAGGATTGGACAAAGAATAGAGTGGCTTTCAACACGACTTACAGTGTATCTTGGACAACGGACGAAAAGAAAAAAAACACCCAATACTCAAATTTCCACCACACAGTACAAGGTGGAACAGAGTGTTTTCTATTTGAGAGAAGAACTCGGCCTAAATATGCAGGGTTTGTGTGAATGAAACAAAACACAACTCCACGTCGTTATCGTCTGTCTTGCCCTTGTCCAGAAGGTTTTTTCTATATTGGTCACACTAAAAGGTGTATGCGAGATCACGCAGCCGAGCACAAATATGCGATTAGGGTTAAAAACCAGGACTACCCAATGGCTTTTGTGAAAATCATAATAGCAGTGACACTCTGCTTCGTATTGAAGGTACTGAACATGTGAAACCACTGGCAAGAGGTGGAGACAGACTTCAGAAATTAAATCTAAGAGAAGCTTTCTGGATTCATAAACTGAGAACATGTGAACATCCGGGTTTGAATGAGGACTTTGATCTGTCTTGTTTTTTTATAAATCTTTCAGAATCAGAATCATTTATTTGTCATTTCAGTTTAAAAAATACACAGAAACTAAATACTGGACTGGAAGTCTGAGATTCTTGATGTGTGTATTGATTGATGTGTTTTACTTGAAGACCACGCCCATGTTCTGTTTTAATAAAGCCCTGATGAAGACCAGTTAAGGTCCAAACATGTCGGCTTTGGCCATTCAAATAAAGGCCTTTTAACTATATTTTTTACTGTTTCTACTTTTTTGGAATGCCTGGAATCCGTTGTGTTTAAGTTTTGATCCTTTTTCCAAGAGTGCCCTCTACCTGCTCCTACTGATTGGAACACCTGCAGCAAACAGCCACATTTTTGTTCTTTCCACAACTCCACGTCTGTTTGTGAGGAGGAAACATTATAACATAGATCAGAAAATAGCGTCATATGGGCTCTTAAAAATGAACTGCACAGAATAATTACAGCAAAGCCCTAGAATATAGTTAAATATGTCTAAGTAAATTATGACTGAAATTTAAAAAGTATAATAATACTAATATAATATAATAATTTTCCACACTAAGCCAAAAAAATCCAATTAATTCCAAGTCTTGTTCTTTATTACAGCGGGTCTATACTGTCCCTTTGTGCAGGGCGGCCAAATCCATAGCTGCTAACGATATTCACAGTTAAAAGCTTCTTCTCCCTTTATTTGAGCGCTCCCCAAAGACCACCGCCGGCTGTATTTCTAACTAGATTTATCTGCAATTGAAATCCATTCAACTCAATCTCAAATCTTTATTCTCCCTCAGACCGTTCCTTAGAGAGTTTGGCTTAAAATACCACGAGATGAAACCCGGCGCTAATTTCTCCACTGAGACTCACGCAAACATAGTGGTCTTTTGAGCCACCTCGGTCTCGTTTGGTATTTCTTTCAATTATTTTATTTGTCCGAGTTTATTTAAGTTGCAGAAGTTTTCCCCGCAACTTTTGAAAGAACAACATGACAATGACAAAAATACGTTTTGTTTTGACTTTAAGGACACTCTTAATTTGCATTGCTAACGGAGGTTTTAGAACTCAAAGGAGGAAAAGTTTGTGCTGCTAATTGTCACACGAGTAAGTCTTTTGAAGTTTGGTCGCATTGAGCCCATGTTTCTCAAATACAATATATATATTTGTTTTACTGTTTCCATTATTTTATTTTTACTTGTACATGTGCGTTCATAATTATGCCTTATTTAACACCAGCCTCTTGCTATTTTTACCACTTATTAAGAATTTATTATTACCATTTACATCTGTTCTCTTTGTTATTATAAGATATTGTGATCTATGAGCCACTGTCTCCAAAAAAATTGTCTAAGTCTATGTTTCAACCTCTGAAATATAAAATAGCTTATGGATGAAGCCAAAACATCGCAAAAATCCCCCAAAACAGCGTCCAGATGACCACAGTTGAAACCTTCTCTACCTTCTTTTATCTCTTTTTTAACCTTTGTCTGTTCAGTTCTTACCTGTTACGACCCAGCTCGTTTGGGGTGAGGGAAGTAACCATTTCAAAAAGCACGCAGGCTCACAAAAACGAGTGGTAAAACTTAGGGACACACACTGTCCCAAATTAAACCACATAAGACAAACAGAATTGAGTGACCAAATCAAAAAGGCACAAAACAGAACTAGACTAACACACAAACACAAAACCAAAATGGCATACTGGCCACCAAGGCCAGCAGCCCGAACAGGTGCTGGCAATCTCCTTAAATAGGGGAGGTGGCTGCAGGTGAGGTGGGCGTCGACTGCCCCACCAATCACAGACCAGGGCTCCTGCAGCAGGAATCAAGAGAACTCTACAGAAATATTACAACTAAGGCCTGGGGCCGTAACACCCTCCCCCTTAAGTTACAAAAACATTTTTTTGAAACAACTGAATTTTAGAGTTATACTTTCAAATTGCTGCAGGAGATTGGGAGATGGAAGGTAAGTCAGAAAAAAAACTATCAGAGCTGGTTCTAAGTAGGCCAGATACAAGTGCCACCACCCTTACCCTCAGCCTCCATTGAGACCGGCCAGGTACGCCGAGTACCGATTCCCACTCTGCTGGGAAATGGGAGGCAAGAGGAACATAGGACGAGGAAGTATGTCCAGTTGATCAGGCCGTCCATCAACCTCATCTGTAACTCAGCACAAGCACATTTTGCACATCACAGCCTTCAAAACAACAGTACATGCAACACTGGCAATCTTCCACCACCCAATCACCAACCGAAGCACCAAATTCAAAATTTCAAAAAACTCAATTGAAAAACTTACCTGTGGGAACATGACCTGTTACATCAAAAATTTAAATGGAATAAATTAAGTAATGTTTAATTACAGCTGAAAACTCTAAGAACAGAACAACAGAAATAAACAGAGTTTGTGCCATTGACTCTGGGACACACACTTGTTCCCCAATTAAGCCCAAAACAGAATCGAGTGACCAAATAAAGGCACAAAAATAACAACACACAAACACAAAACCAAAATATACGACCAAGGCCAGCAGCCCCGAACAGGTGGCAATTCCTTAAATAGGGGACTGCAGGTCGTCGACTGCCCCAAATCAAGTCCAGGGCTCCTGCAGCAGGAATCAAGAGAACTTTGAATATAATAAGGCCTGGGGCCGTAACAACCATTTCAAGCTCTTCACTGGACTTGCACCACTTGAATTGCAAAAAATAACTGGAAAAATGAGGGTGTTCTAAAACTTCTGACTGGCAGTGTATGCAGAATTATGCTGCTCTAGAGGAGGGTCCACCACCTGCTTGTCTCGATGTAAATGTTATTGCTTTGTGTAGAACAGACCTGGGCATTGTACATCTTCTGGGAACTTGACTCTGATCGGCCTTGAAGCTCATTTGGAATTACAAAATAAACATATTTTATAATCGACACCAAGAATGTCGGACTTCTAGTCATTGTGCAATTCATACTGGGAACGATTCTCCGAAAAAGTGAGCATCAAACCTCCATGTTTGTTTTCCCAGTGGGATGTGTCTATTGACAAAGTCGATCTTTTCAAGTCTTTTGAACCATATCACTTTTGTTTCTGGTTCTGATATTGTCATATTTTAGTTTTGGGATTCGGACATCGTAATTGTGTGGTTGTTGGATCCTAACAGCGGAAAACGGCTCGAGAAATTTGTTTGCAAACTCCATAGATGCAAAAGGGATTTTTTATTTATTTTACCTTTATTTTACCAGGCAAAACATTAAGAACACATTCTTATTTACAATGTTGGCCTGGGCATGCTAAAGCAGCCAAGGGAAGGGGAAGGGGTGTTAAAACAATTAGACACTCAACATCATTCACTAAAACATAAAACAAACATTTACATCAGTCTCTAAAAATCTCCTTTCATTTCATGAGTAAAACATTTACACATGTCTTTAAAAATTACCTTCAGTTTACATTTAAAAGCAGAAAGAGAAATGAAGGAGTCCAGTTTAAGTGAGCTTTGAGCCAAATTCCAATCATTAGCAGCGGCGCATCGAAATGACATGAGGCCAAGAGACGAACTGGACTTAGGAACTTTCAGTTTGATGAGCTGTGAGTGTTTTATCTGGAGGGAGACTGTTGTTCGAGCAGCTGACTTAAATAGGGAGGTGTGAGCCCTAGCATGGTTTTATAGACAAACATAAGCCAGTGCATATTTCGGTGAGACTGCAGTGAGGGCCAGTTCACCTGAGTGTACAGCAGACAGTGATGTGTCCTAAAGGCAACAAAACGGATCGCACAATGATAAATTGTATCTAATTTTGCAAGGTTACTTTTGGAAGCATGTCGATCAGATGTGTGTGACTGCAAACCTCTGTTCAAACTGTTTCTCTTCCCAACGGAATTGAAAAATAGTGAAAGGTGAAGGTGATGGGCAGGATTGATCCACAGGAAGGGCGAAAAAGGAAACATTTGGCTGCCTAAATCATCCCGAGTTTGCAGAGAACATTTTGTATGTAGAGCCATCAAAGCAAAACCCCTCCCACAACCTCGGTTACGAATTTAAAAAGTCAACACCAAAGTGAAAGGCTCCAACTGTTCACCAAGAAACACCTTCCACTGCAAAGAGACCAAGACGTGATGTTGCTGTAAAACCACAAGAACAAGAAAGTGCAGCTCAGTCTGTTTGTCTTCTGCTCCTCTCCATTAACAAACGGGATCCTGCTTTGATGGCGCAATACAAATGTTCACCGCAAACTCGGGATGATTTAGTCAGTCAAATGTTTTCCTTTTTGGTTCTTCCTGTGGATCAATCCTGCCCATCACCTTCACCTTTCACTATTTTTCAATTCCGTTGGGAAGAGAAACAGTTTGAACAGAGGTTTGAGTCACACACATCTGATTCACTTTTGCATCTATGGAGTTCGCAAACAAATTTCTCAAGCCGTTTTCTGCTGTTAGGATCCAACAACCACACAATTACGATGTCCGAATCCCAAAACTAAAATATGACAATATCAGAACCAGAAACAAAAGTGATATGGTTCAAAAGACTTGAAAAGATCGACTTTGACAATAGACACATCCCACTGGGAAAACAAACATGGAGGTTTGATGCTCACTTTTTCGGAGAATCCTTCCCAGTATGAATTGTGCAATGATCAGAAGTCCAGGATTCTTGATGTGTGTATTTGATCTCACACATGGACTAAAGCTGCATTGCTTTTATTTTAGAGGTGTTTTTTAATGACATTTTTGTTCGGCAGCCACACTTTTTCATCGCTTAGTCATAAACTGTTATCAGTCTGCGCAGTTCTTCAGAACAATGATATTCACTGCTTTTATAAAGAAATACAATTCATATTCTGCAGAACTGAGTTAAGCATTGTGACCTTCACAGTATTTTCTGTTTCTCGTGGTTCACAGTATAGATTATAATTGCTCCTATTCACAGAAGGAATTATTGTATTTTTGAGCAAAAGAAAAACTCATAATGGATAAATGCGAGATGGAAATGATTAATACCATAAAACATTTCAGGCAAAGCGATGTCATTTCCATGGAAACAAGCAAGTGGCAAAAGCTCCGCCAGAAAAGTTGCGCGTCAGTCATACAATGGACGAGGCCGAGGAGCCAGTAGAACAGAGGCAGCAGTGCAAAAAAAAAAAAAAACCTTTGTGTCTTCAAAATTTAGACATAATTTAGTATTTAAAGAAGAGAGGGATGGGCGTGTGGTGGGCGTGGTACACGGGGGGTTCGTCATCCATCCACTTCTCCTGATGTGAGATATAAAAAAGAACAAATTTAAAATCGCCTACAACTTAAATGTCAAACCGGAGCAATTGGCAACGGTGAAAACAACTTGTATAAGATCATGAAATCTGCACTACTGTCCTATAGTGACCTGTGACATGAGGGGACACGCACACAAACACACACAAACACACACCAACACACACAAACACACACCTTCTTCATCCTCCCGTGAGCCATGTGTGGACTGTGTTTTCTCACGTACGCTGCGTAAACTGCACTTCCTCCTCTGAGCCTCTAAACCAGAACTAACACCAGGAATAAAACCAGGACTTAACAAGGACTAAACTAGGACTAAACCAGGTCTAAACCAGGTCTAAACTAGGACTAAACTAGGACTAAAACCAGGACTAAAACCAGGACTAAACCAGGGCTAAAACTAGGACTAAAACCAGGAATAAACCAGGACTAAACAAGGACTAAACTAGGACTAAACCAGGTCTAAACCAGGTCTAAACTAGGACTAAACCAGGTCTAAACCAGGTCTAAACTAGGACTAAACTAGGACTAAACCAGGACTAAACCAGGTCTAAACTAGGACTAAACCAGGTCTAAACCAGGACTAAACTAGGACTAAAACCAGGACTAAACCAGGACTAAACTAGGACTAAAACCAGGACTAAAACCAGGACTAAACCAGGACTAAAACTAGGACTAAAACCAGGACTAAACCAGGACTGAACTAGATCTAAACCAGGACTCAAACTAGGACTAAAACCAGGACTAAACAAGGACTAAACCAGATCTAAACCAGGACTAAAACCAAGACTAAACCAAGGACTAAACCAGGACTAAAATCAGGTCTAAACAATATGACACTAACAGTAGGTGGACATAATTGAAGACGGCAGTGACCTCATATAAACATCTTTTCTCTATTCTCATATTTTTTATATGTTTAAGTAAAGTCTGGACTTTTAATTTTCTTTCAGCAGACAAAACATCTTAAGTTAACATGTCCTAGTCTTTGCGTCTCTACAGCAATGGAGACTTGGGCTCAATTTGAAGAGAACAAACATGAATTTTCAGGATGTGGTAGTTTTAAAAGAATGACAATATCAAGAAATCCAGGGGTGGTAATCTGTAATCCATTTTCAGTTAAATCCAGCAGGTGGGAAAATATGACAATCTTTTGTATTTATCTAAACCAGAGGTGTTCACACTTTTTCAGCATGTGAGCTACTTACAAAATGACCAAGTCAAAATGATCTACCTAATACAAAGCCAAGCAAACTGCACTGAAACACTCTGTGCCCCTTTTTTGGACCCTCACCCACAGTTTGAGAACCTCTTCTTTAAGAGAACTTCCTCTGGCACTTTACACAAAACTGTGAAAAAAGTGAAGGAAGATTTTTAAACCTGTTTTTTAAAGTTCCAAACTGGAGTTTCATTCTTTTCTGGTTTTGCAGTGATATTTACCAGCCTCTGCACGTTTACCAAACCAAACGCACATCGTGACAAACACAGATGCATTTGTCACTTTTGTTAGACAAACTTCAGCCAAATGTGGCAGTAGGTCTGTTCTGTAGATCCGCTCTATGCTGTAGACCTGCTTTGTGCCAACACTGGAACACAAATTTAGACTGGTTTTTGCTTCACGTTTGGTCTTGTTCTTCTAATCAGCCGCACTGTGGGAGGGGCTTGTGTTGGCTGTACGCAGGAAGGAGCGAGAGCGTGAAAAGGCGAGGGGCGGCGTGCTGACGTGAGGCAGATGGACAGGTAGGATGTTTAGGAAGTTGAACCTGCCCTGTGATGCACGCTGGTACACGAGGGCACACGCTGTTGCAGACGAGCCGTGCATAGGGAGCGTGTGTGTTTGTGATGTGCCGTAGAGTCTCCGCGGGTTTCAAATGAGCGCACAGGCTGCACTGAGACGCCCCACACGCTCCTGCACCCGCTACAAGTTTATTACCAACAGCAGCGGCCGTAATGAAATATGATCACACTTGTTGAGTGTCAGACCTCGAGTGAGAGACAAGACCGAGTCCAAACACGAGTCCGAGACGAGACACGGCGATCTACCCACACGACCTTGGCGATCGACTGGTAGATCGGGATCGATGTATTGAGCACCACTGGTCTTATCTAAGTAAATCTATTCAGTCTGTTTTAAACTATTAATGAGTTCAGTTTACTATCAGGATACAAAATTAATCTTAGTAAACAAATCAACCCTTCAACATTCCTCCTGTGGAACTGACACATTTCAAGTTACCAAAAGAGCTCTCAAATATTTAGGAATTTTTTAACAGCCAACCCGAATAAAATAATATGTTTGAGGCTAATTATACACCTGTAATTGACAAGATAAAAGAAGATTTAACTAAACATTTTAATTCTCAAAGTATCCACCTTTTGCTTTGTTGACACTGCAGCAAACCCTTGGTCCACACACACAAACACACACAAATATACACAAACACACACAAATATACACAAACACACGCAAATATACAAATACAAATATACACAAACACACACAAATATACACAAACACACGCAAATATACACAAATATACACAAATATACACAAATATACACAAACACACACAAATATACACAAACACACACACACAAATGTCCACAAACACACATAAAACACAAACACCCCCCCCCACACACACACACACAAACACACACAAATATAGACAAACACACACACAAATATCCACAAACACACACACACACACACACACACAAACAAACAAGACACAAACACACACATATATCCACAAACACAGACAAATACACACACACACACATAAATACACACACACAAACACACACACAAATATACACAAACACACACAAACACACACACACAAACAACCACAAACACACACAAACAAACACACACATATATCCACAAACACAGACAAATACACACACACACAAACACACACACACTCAAACTCTTGGTCCCTGCAATGGTTTTCACTTCACAGCTGGGCCATGTCAGTGATAAAAGGAAAGGGTAAAGCCTGTTTTTAAAATCTAAAATGAAAAAAAAGGAACATATTCTGGTATTTTGAGTGTATTTCTTGTTTACTATGAATTCCAGATGAGTTCATTTATAATTTTGATGCCTTCAGTGAGAATCTCCAATGTAACTAATCATAAAAAATAACCACAAAAGAAAATGTGTGTCCAAACTTTCGTAGCTTGTAGAGTCTGAGAGAATAGTTGGGAGTTTATATCCGTGTGAGTGGGAGAAAGTGAAATGTCAAATGCCGTGTGACCTGAGGTTGAAAGGGCGAGGCTTTTAAATCAGAGCCGGAGCAGTGTTCTGGAGCGCTGAGCAGAACCTCATCCATTTCTTCAAAAAGGCAAAAAGGAGATGACCGAGCGAACTGACAGCCTGAAAGCTTCTAAAGTCCGAGTTTAAGCCTGTGTGAACCTGATATCCAACTGTGAAAAGTAGAAGTGGGTATTTAAATCCATCAAACTCCCTCCAAGCTCTGACCAAACCTGGGCACATGGGCTATCCACATATTTTGGCAGGGGCTTGGCTTTAGTAGAGATTTTTTCTGAAGTTTGGTAGAGCAGGGATGGACCAGACTTAAACTGCCTGACTTTAACCACTCGAATCAGGTGAATAACCCTGCATTCGATTCTCCTTCCAAATTGGTTTTCTGAGGAAATTGCCCACCAACACACGTGACACGCCCCTTTTCCTGGGACGGTGCGACTCAGACCTCGGTGGAGGAAAAAGTCGACCGACCAAGGATCAGAAACTAAGGCTGCACCCACTGTGACGTGTAAATATGAAATAGTACTAAAACAGGACTACAACAGAAGTAAACCAGGACTAAACCAGAACTGAAACAGGACTCACTGTCGGGACGGGCTCAGAGGTGACCACAGGTGAAAGGACCGGCTCAGCTCCGCACCTCACGAAGTTAAACGCGGTCGTCACCCGATCGCACTTTAAGTCCTGGTGTCAACAACTATTTGCGGATACCAGACCCGGTGCAGGACTCTGCTACAGCGTGTAACTTCTACCTTCTTTGAGTGTGTCCAGAAGTCCAACTTTTTGTGCCATGGTTCGCATCTTCCTCTTCCTTTTGGGTGCGAGTGCAGGAGACTTTGTTGGTGTAGAACATTTCGTCGACATTGTGGGTTTTGTCGGGGAAAAAACTTGCAAACATACAGCACTTCAGAATCACACTGATACAGATCCAATATTTATGTGAGTGTGGCTGAACACATTCTGTCCTGTACAGGAGACAGGCGTACACTGTGCGATTTTTGACCCTTTTTGAGCAGATTTTTCACTCGTGCGACTGTTTTGGGGATCGGGCTGAATTTTGGCTTCATCGTGTGTCGTGCTTCGTGTCGTAAACATGGAGTAAAGAAAACCGATTTATACCTCACGACCAGCTCCCGATCGGCATTCGTAGGTCGCAAGAAAATCAAACCTGTTTGAAATCCAGTCACCTCTCGTGAGGGTTCCTCTCTGTTGAAGTCGATCCACGAGCTGATTTGCCAGAATGGGGTCAGCCTTATCATCAGAAGACCCTCTAGTCAGAAGACCCTCTAGTCAGAAGAGCCTCTAGTCAGAAGAGCCTCTAGTCAGAAGACCCTCTAGTCAGAAGACCCTCTAGTCAGAAGAGCCTCTAGTCAGAAAATCCATGTTCAGGAAGTGTTACAAATTGTTACAAATGAAATTGTATTTCAAGTTTTAAATATTTTAAAAAGTAAATATTAAAAGTCATAACTATATTAAACCCTTAAAATACAGCAAAAAATGTTTGAGGAAATAATGATTTGGGTGGAAATGGCGTCTTAAGTGGAACAGGGTTAATAATTGTCTGATTTTCAGGCAACAACTTGCAGAATGTTCAGTAATTCGAGCTCTACAACCTTCATTTCAATTTTATTTTAAATCTTTTTCTTTCAATATAGCATTGTTGGGTTTGTAAACCAACACATTAAGTAAAACTGGCCTTAGCTAATGCTGTTATGCATGATTATGTGTTTTCCTGTCAATATCTCAACATTTGGATGTTGCAGCCATTTTTAATTGGTAAACATCCAAAAGTTTACTAATTCTTCCCTGATATCCAGGGATTATTCCCTGTTGCTTTCATCAAATATACATTCAGTTGTTCAAGAGAAATGTTGCTGACAAACCAATAGAAGAGGTCATGATTTTCTGACTAGTGGACCTTCTCACTACAGGGCCTTCTGACTAGTGGGCCTTCTGATGATAAGGGTGTAACCGCCAGAATCTGTCAGACTGAGCATGTGCGAACACAGAAGAGGAAGGAGGATATGAGGTTGTGGAGGACGATGGCGTCGGCTAATCCAGCAACACAGAACACAAGTTTGGTGAAAAACCTGATGCTACTTACCTCCAGTTCCTTCTGAAGAACTGAAAACCTGCACTGCCCACGTCTGCCCACACCCACCCACCTCTGCCCACCTCTGCCCACGTCCACCCATGCCTGCCCACGTCCACCCACGCCTGCCCACCTCTGCCCACGCCCACCCATGCCTGCCCACCTCTGCCCACGTCCACCCACGCCTGCCACCTCTGCCCACGCCCACCCATGCCTGCCCACCTCTGCCCATCACTCACGTCAGCCACGTTTCTGCTCAGCCGTTTCTTTGACCAGATTCATCATCTCTTTTTTTTGTTCTTGTCTGTGCAGAGAATGGCACAAATTGCAGGCAGCGTGTCGGTTTTTTGCCTGGATCATTGTGTCTCAGCATGTCTGTGGTTTTCTAATTCCATGGTTTTCTTCTATGTGGTTTTCTACTTCTGGAACAACAACTCCGGTCGTGATGTGAACGTACAGTGTGAGAACATGATTCGTGAGCTGTGAACTTTTAAACCCTTTTAAACCCACATTTGGTCATACAGTTTAAGTTGGGGCTGAGTGACACAACCGAAAATATCGCACAGTGTACGCCCGACATTAGCCAATCAGGACGCAGCGAGAGGAACATAATACTTTTTTTTTTTTTTTTATTGATTATTTATTTTGGTCACAGGTATATTTTGACATTAATTCACAGTCATATTTAACACACACAGACTGAAAAGGTGTCGGCTGAAGCTTAAGCTTATTCTGCCTTTACCCTTTATTCCTTTATCAGAGCTTCATCTTAACACCAGTTCATCTTCATAAATACAGCAAGAGGAAACAAACAAATCAGAAAAAGAACAACAAAGTTCTACAGCACAAACTAAGTCTACGTTCAGACTGCAGGGCTTAACACTTAATTCCGATTTTTTGGTGAAATCTGATGTTTTTGCGAGGTTGTTCACATTTCCAGTTAAATGTGACTTGTATGTGATCTCCAGTGTGAACATTAAATGGCCCAAAAGTGTCCCACATGTGCACTGGAGACACAACGACGTCAACCACAGCGAGCGTCTCTGTGTTTACAGAAGTTGTCCAAACATGGACGCAGCATTGAGCACCTGGAGATTTTAAAGTTCCTCTCGTACCGGAGCCAGAACATGAACAACTTACTTGTTTTAAGGAGGAGATTGAGAAGGAGAAGGACGAGGTTTTTGGTCGTGGTGTTTTGTGGGACAGCGGCAGCGACGTCCGTTTGAAAAGAACGTGTGGATGTGGAGACGGAGCCAAGAGTGGTGAGTGGTGATGTGCTTCACTTCAGTGACACAGAGTTCATTAACAATTTTCGCCGACTTCAGCGCAGAATAGTGACATTTGTGTCTTGTTGATAACGTGTAGGTGGATGAATGCACTTTGACTGTTCAGACTGAAGTCACATGTCAAAAGATCAGATATGTATCAGTTTCAGGAGCACATATCCAAGTGTCCTGGGTCATATTTGAAAAAATCGAATCTGTGTCGTTCAGACTGTCATTAAAAGATCAGATACAGGTCACATAGAGGCCAAAAAATCGGATTTGGGTCACTTCAGGCTGCAGTCTGAACGTAGCTTAAGTCTCATAATTCATGTGTCTGTCCAGAGTTAAACATTTAAACTCCTTTGTAAAGTGAAAGAGACTGGTGCACAATAATAATAATAATAATAATAATACGCATTCATACACTGTAAAAAAAAGGTATTCAAAATAAAAAATGTAAAAAAATCCGCGAAAGCAGCAAGACCGCGAAAAGTGAACTGCGATATAGTGAGGGACGACTGTATTGTGTTGTATGTAGTGTATGTAAGGCCTTTTTTTTTTTTTTTTTTTAAATCCCAAATCATGCCATTTTTATGTACGACAAACTCAGCCACAGCCCTTTTTAGGACAAACCTTCCCAAGAGCAGTGTTTTTTTTGTTTTTTTTTCTTGAGTAATAAATACATTTATTATGATTTTAATGTATTTCTTATTCTGTAAAGCACTTTCAATTACTTTGTGTACGAATTGTGCTGTACAAATAAACTTGCCTTGCTTTGTGATGCAGAAAAGCGTTATTAGTTAGTAGATTTTTTCATGTGATACTTTTACTTGAGTAACCTAACCCAAATATATTTTTCTCTTCCGCACATCCCTTTTTACGACAAATCTTCCCGAGAGCAGTGTTTTGGTTTTTCTTTTTCCTCCAGTGACGCTGAAAAGGGGGAGCCGCTGCCCGTGTGAATGTCCGTGTCTTACCCGTCTCCCCCCAGCCCCGTCCTCTGTGACCCTCGTGCTTTGACGGTCGGGTGGGTATGCGGGTGCAGACCACACGCAGCAGGTGAGCGCCCCCTGTGGCTGCCCTTGGTCTCTTCGTGTTGCCTCTGTAGTTCTCCATGTTCTCTCTGTGAGGGGTTAAAACCAAAGCGGTCAAACCAAAGAGGCCGCCATCTTTGTACAGTCGTGTGACGTTTTTTGGACCACACTGTGCACTGGTGCGTGTGCGGGGGCTTTGATGCTGACACCCCATGTGGCCTACAGGTCTGTCCTCTACACACACAAGCACACACACACACACACACATACGCGCGCGCACACACACACACACACACACTTAAAGGGTCCATATTATGCTACTTTCTGATCTACTGTATTTTTCTGAAAAGTCAAATTTTATTCAGCTCATTCACAATAACTTTCAACATTGTTCAGTTTTAACACATACACTCACTTGTTCACTTCATTCCTCTTCCACAAATCCAAATGAGTTTAACAGTTTGGTGATTTCGGCATCAAGTCCGGATCCTCTCGTCATTTTCCGAGTCAGTCTCGTTGCTGTTACTTCGCTGTTCAGTGATGATTCGGGCCTTCGTGGAAGCTCGGACGACACTTGAGACTGATCCTTAGCCCAGACGTCCATGATCCGTCGGCAGATCGTGGCGTAACTCGCTCGCCGTTGCCTCGCTCGCCGTTGCCTCGCTCGCCGTTGCCTCGCTGTCTTGGTTAATGTGCATTACTCCGTGAGGCTCCGGACTGCGGCAGCCCTAATGCTCCGACAATCCATCAAGTGGTGCGGCTTTGTAGTCTACCAAAGTCATATTAAAACATTTTGACAGATTTTGAGCACCGTGTTCCACATAAAATTGATTCAAGGTCAGTAAGCACAACCAGAATTAATACATAAGACACCGGATTATAAGGCGCACTGTAGATTTTTGAGAAAATTTAAGGATTTTAAGTGCGCCTTATAGTCTGAAAAAATACAGTATATTGTAATGTTTTCTCATCACAAACAGTCCTGGAGTTGTGTTTTGTTTCATTCACAAATGTTTAACATGCAAACCCTGCCTATTTATGTTTGAGGGTTCTTCTCCCAAACTGAAAACACTCTGTTCCACTTTGTGATGTCGTGGAGTAACACAGGAGGTAGGGCTACTTTATTATAGAAAAAAAATTATTATCACATTTTTTTTTTTTTTTACCAAATGTTTATTGTTTTTTAATATTGATTGATTTTTTATTTATTTATTTAACACACACAGACTGAAAAGGTGCAGGCTGAAGCTTAAGCTTATTCTGCCTTTACCCTTTATTCCTTTGTCAGAGCTTCATCTTAACACCAGTTCATCTTCATAAATACAGCAAGAGGAAACAAACAAATCAGAAACAGAACAACAAAGTTCTACAGCACAAACTAAGTCTCATATTTCATGTGTCTGTCCAGAGTTAAACATTTAAACTTCTTTATAAAGTGAAAGAGACTGGTGCACAGTTTTAGGTTTTCTGTACAGTTGTTCCAGAGCTCCACTGTTTAACAGATTTACAAAATGTCATAATGTTTGTTCTGATTTTCTTTTTGATAAACGTGGTCGTGCCTCTGAGCTCAGATTGGCTCTTTTGGATTTTGAACATGTTCTGTAAAGATTTTGACATTAGATTATTTTGCTTTGAACATGATTTTCAGAGTATAAAGGTCGACTAAATCATACAATTTCAGAGTTTGAAGGTTTATAAATATCACATTGGTTGATTTATTATAAGTTGATAATCTGATTGCTTTTATTGCTTTTTTTTTGCAGGTAAAGACTGGATTTGTTTTAGTCTTATATGTATTGCCCCAAATCTCAATACTGTAGGTTATGTCGGGCATTACCAGTGAGTTATATATAATAAAAAGACTGTTTTTATCTAGGATACATCTGTATTTGTATATAATTGTGATCACTTTGGATAATTTATTTCAAATTTTATTTATGTGTGATTTCCAGTTTAACTTATGGTCTATAGTTACTCCTAAAATATATAATGTAACAAAAAAACATATATCTATATGTATATCTATATCTATATCTATCTATCTACACACACACATATATATACACACAACAAACAACAACAAAGCGTAAACATTCCCTCATAAAGCTCTGTCCACCATGAGCATTTCAAAGTGAATCATCACATTTATACGGCACTTTTCCACCTTCAAGGCACTCAGAGCGCTTTACATTAAGCTATAGCACTTACCCATTCACACACAGGGGAGTTAAGTATCTTGCCAAAGGACACAGCAACAGCATTCATCAGAGGGAGCTGGAACCGAGCCAACCTTCAAATCAGAGGATGAGGAGCAACTGCCGCCCCCGAACTACAGTCTGTGTTTAGGATTTGAATGGAACAAAGTGAGTTCAGATATGTGCCTCGTAATTAGTGATGGGACTTTAAATTCTTTTATAGGATCCGGATCTTGTGGATCAGTTCACTTTAAAGAGCCGTTAAAAGACTGGCTCTTCTTTTTCTCTTTTTATTTGATGTGAATCCAATGTTCAAACTGATTTAACTACAAACTAATCACAGAGACAAATGACTAAGGCTGAGAAATGGTTCAGAGTGAGAGTGTGTGTACCTCGACATGATGCACAAATGATCTAAAGAGGTGGTTTTCTATAGAGGAGGCGCACCTTCTCTGGGGGGCGCCAAAGAGCCACTGGAGAGACACCACACACCCACGAAGAAAAAATAACAGGTCCACATGTGGACACATCTGCAGCACGATTGATATCGGTAATTGTGCGTGTGTGTATTCACTGTAAAATGATGTCACCGTGACGACCTACTCAAAGTTTGGAGCATCACCTTTTTTGTCTTGTATAGACTTCATGGGCCGTGCCTCCTAACCACCTCTAAACCAGGACTAAAACCAGGACTAAAACCAGGTCTAAACCAGGTCTTAACCAGGACTAAAACCAGGGCTAAATCCAGGTCTAAAACCAGGTCTAAACCCAGGTTTAAACCAGGTCTAGGCCAGGTTTAAACCAGGTCTAACCAGGACCCAGGTAAACTTAACCCAGGTTTAAACCAGCACTAAACCAGGTCTAACCCAGGTTTAAACCAGCACTAAACCATGCCACATGGGGGTTTTCTTTACCTCCTCTAAGGGGAGGCTCACAATGCCAGATATGCTTTTTTTGTGCACAAAGTTTTCAGTTGTGTTGCCTGCTCTTTTTCTGTGTTTGTGTTGTTTTAGGATGAATCAGTATAAAAATGCAAAGAAAAACTTAAAAGAAACAGTCATTTCTTTAAAAAAAAAAAAAAAAAAACAAAAAACAAGATCCGATTTCAACACTTCACATTAAGGAACAGCTCAAAAGAATTAACTTATCAGAAGACTTGCCAGAGAACATGGATTATATTTCTCCACTCGCAGTGATGCCATTGGTTGCAACTGGGAGGGCATCCAACATAAAAATCTGCCAAATCACAGTGTGCAAAAAATAAACTAAACTGTCCTCTGTATTTGACACATCTTGAAGACCTGGCGAGAGAAGTGGGAGTCTGAGCTTCAGATCTTTAGTTAGTCTTGTTTACTTCAACAGACAAACAACACTGGCTCAAAATGGCCGGCGTAGTTTTCATCATTCTGTCCCAGGGCGGATACAGCTACGAATGAACTTACCGCTCACTTACCTGCCTATAAAGTCAGAAACTAATGCTGAAATTCCTTCAGCCGCAGTGTTGGGGAGTAACAGATTACATGTACTGGAGTTACATAATCAGAGTACAAATTATGAGTAACTGTATTCAGTTACAGTTACTGTTTCCATGAGTGGTAATTGGATTACAGTTACTTTGTTGAAATAAATGGATTACACGGCGGTATTTTCCTGTTTTCACATTTTGGGCTAAATCCCTAGGTCTAAACCAGGTCTAAACCAGGACTAAAGTAGATCTAAACCAGGTCTAAACCAGGTCTAAAACCAGGTCTAAAACCAGGTCTAAAACCAGGTCTAAAACTCTAAAACCAGGTCTAAAACCAGGTCTAAAACCAGGTCTAAACCAAAAACAGGTCTAAAACCAGGTCTAAAACCAGGTCTAAAACCAGGTCTAAAACCAGGTCTAAAACCAGGTCTAAAATCTAAACCAGGTCTAAAACCAGGGTCTAAAACCAAAACCAGGTCTAAAACAGGTCTAAAACCAGGTCTAAACCAGGTCTAAAACCAGGTCTAAACCAGGTCTAAAACCAGGTCTAAAACTCTAAGGAACTAAAACAGGATTTAACAGGACTAAATCCTGCTGTGTGGACGTGTCTCCTCGTCTTCTATCAATAATATTTTTAATACGGTTCAGTAAAGTCTGGACTTTTTATTTTCTTTTATCAAACAAAACATCTTACGTTACGATTTCCTCGTCTTTGCTTCTCTACAACAAATCAAGTAATCCAAAGTATTCAGATTACATTACTCACTTTAAGTAATTTAATGGATTATGTTACAAACTACATTTTGGTGTATGTAATCTGTAATCTGTAGGGGAATACATTTGAAAAGTCACCTTCCCAACACTGTTCAACCGTGAAAACAAATGAGCTGCTGGCAGAGTAGTTAGTCACAGTTAGTTACAGTTACTCAATAGAATCGCCAACAGAGATTTTAACCTGCACACGTTTTCAAATGTTTGCACGTCTGACAAAGAAGTGGCTGATCTTTTGTACACCTAAAGTTTATACTCATTATGGTACGATGTGATTGATCGGTAGAATGTGTGCGTGTGTGTGTGTGAGGACACTACGCCTATGGGAACTACACTAATGATGGGACATTTAGCTCTATTTTGGGATCTGAATCTTTTGGATCAGTTCCTTTCGCTGGCTCTGTTTCTATTTACATGACAGAAGCCAATATGAAAACTCATTTTAACAACACAGTAATCACAGAGAGAAATGGCCAAGGCTCAGATCTGTTTCAAACGGTTCAAACTCTGAGTGGAGGTGTGTTTACCCTTTGAAAAGACACATTATCTAAATAAAACGCCATATTACAATAGTAATAATAAAAACTCTCTGTGGCCAGATATGTTTTATGTGCACCGAGCTCTCACTCGTGTTGCTGCTCACCTGCTCTGCTTCTGTGCTCAATGAGTGTGTATACATGTGCACATGTTGGGGAGTTTACAGTACATGGAGTTACGTAATCAGAGTACAAATTATGAGTAACTGTATTCAGTTACTGTTACTGTTTTAATGAGTGGTAATTAGATTAGAGTTACTTTGTTGAAATACATGGATTACACAGTGGTATTTTCCTGTTTTCACATTTCGGGCTATATTCCCCCCTTTTTTTTTTTTTTTTGGTAATTCCACTCATTGCCAGACACTAAACCAGGTCTAAACCAGGACTAAAACCAGGTCTAAACCAGGACTAAAACCAGGACTAAAACCAGGACTCTAAACCAGGACTAAAACCAGGTCTAAACCAGGGACTAAACCAGGACTAAAACCAGGACTAAACCAGGACTAAATCATGCTGTGTGGATGGGTCTCCTTGTCTTCTGTCAATAATATTTTTAGTATGGTTAAATAAAGTCTTATGTTACAATATCCTAGTTTTTGCTTCTCTACAGCAAATCAAGTAATCCAAAGTATTCAGATTACTTTACTTACTTTAAGTAATTTTATGGTTGAAATTTTGGGGCCATGCTCACTTTTTCTGAAGCCTTAATTTATAAGCATGTTTGAGAGACCAGAACTTCATAACTTCATAAAAAATAAAGCTACGAAGATGAACATTTGTATCATTTTATTCTGGGTCATAGATTCTGAATCTGTTGTCAAATATTGTGTATCTTTATTAAGGTTGGCGCTGTGGGACCCCAAAATCTCACATTTGGTTGCAGCAAAATTTTTAAAATTTATTTATTTTTTCAATTTTTGAGGTCCAAGATCTATTCACTCCAAGTAGATATTTACAAACTAACTGTTGACCATATTTGGTGCTCTACACCATCCACATGAAAGCTCAGAAAAGTGTGAAACTGTTGTTAGAAATGGTCATTCTCTCAAATATTCTGGTTCAACAGTTAGATTGTAAAGAACTACAACGTGAAAAGAATAATGATAAAACAATAAATTACTTTTACTTATGTTTCCAGCTTCTCCGTTCCTTTACTTTTCACGTTGTAGTTCTTCTTCTTCTTCACTTGCCGCTTGATCGGTCCGTTGGAAAATAGAGTCCCGCGGTCACTTCTGTCGTGGCTTTTTAATGTTTTGTGGCTTTTTAATGTGCTGTGGCATTTGTGTTTGTGTAGTGGCTTTTTAATGTGTTGTGGTTTTTTAATGTGTTGCTGTGTTTGTGTTGTGGCGTTTGTATTTGTTGCGGCATTTGCGGCATATAATACTCCCTACAACTGTGCAACAACTCACCCTTATTTGACATATAATACTCCCTACAACTGTGCAACAACTCACCCTTATGTAAGAGATAATACTCCCTACAACTGTGCAACAATTCACCTTTATGTAACAGATAATACTCCCTACAACTGTGTAACAAATCATCCTTATGTAAGAGATAATACTCCCTACAACTGTACAACAACTCAACCTTATTTATAAAGCTAGGATATCTATTTTATTACTATATTTCTAAATTTGATTTTGACTTGTACATTTACATTTATACAATTATTTCTTTATTGACATCAGTCTTGCTATTTCTGCCACTTGCTTAGAATTTATTATTGCTATTTCTCTTTGTTATTAGAATATGCCGTGAGCTACTTTGTCCAAGTAATTTCCCTTGTGGATCAATAAAGTTTGTCTGAGTTTAGATATGGAACTTCTCTAAAATCACCAACAGCCGTCGCCACCAGAGTGATACAAGCAGATCACCATCACCGTCCATTCAACCTGGAGAAAAAAACACACAACTCACTCCATAACCAACGCCAAACAAGGTAAAGGTGCTTTCTTCATTCATTTGTTTTTTTTTATAAAACCAAAAATGAGAAAAAAAAAAAAAAAAAAAATCTTCATTATTTGTCTCCAAAACCAAAAAACAAAAAAACAAAAAAAAAAAACAAAAAAACTGATAATGATTCGTTTAGTCATTTTGTGTTTAAATGAAGAATGGAAAAAAACGGATAACGGAAGTTTACTTGACTTCCGTGACTGAAATGCCGAAATTTTGCACTGCATACGGACTGAACCAGGTCTGGGACCAGACCGAGACTGAAACCAGACCAGGACCAGACCGAGACTGAGACCAGACCAGGACCAGATTGGGACCAGACCGAGACTGAGACCAGACCGAGACCAGACCGGAACCAGACCAAGACTGAGACCAGACCAGGACCAGACCAAGACTGAAACCAGACTGGGACCAGACCGAGACTGAGACCAGACCAGGACCAGACCGAGACTGAGACCAGACCGGGACCAGATTGGGACCAGACCAAGACTGAAACCAGACTGGGACCAGACCGAGACTGAGACCAGACCAAGACCAGACCAGAACCAGACCGAGACTGAGACCAGACCAGGACCAGACCAAGACTGAGACCAGACTGGGACCAGACCGAGACTGAGACCAGATCGGGACCAGACCGAGCCTGAGACCAGACCAGGACCAGACTGGGACCAGACCAAGACTGAGACCACACCGGGACAAGACCGAGCCTGAGACCAGACCGGGACCAGAGTGGGACTGAGACCGAGACCGAGACCAGGCCGGGACCAGACCGGAGGCTCAGAGCCCACGGCAGGGCCGGAGCTTGAAGCTGAGGCTCGGACCCCACGGAGGCTCGGAGTCAAAGTTCGGAGTCCACTCTGGTCCTGGTCTAGTTCCTCTCTGGTCCCGGACCTGGATCAGTCCTGTTTCAGTCTGTATGCGGTGCAAAAGTCCGGCATCGCAGTCATGGAAGTCACGTAAACGGCCGTTATCCGTTTATTCCATTTTTCATTTAAACACAAAATCGAAAACTGAAAACACGAATCATTATCCATTTTTTCCTTTTGGTTTTGGAGACAAATAATGAAGAAAACTGTTGTTTTTTCATTTTCTTATTTATGGTTTTATATTGAAAAACAAATGAACGAATGATACACGGGTTTTTCTATTCCCCTGGTGCTGGACAAGGTGCCATCCTTCACCGTTCTTCAAAGACTGTGCTCAGAGATTGGCTCATTTCACTCAAAACATCAGCTATAAACATCTCATTCAGCACAGTAAACATCTGCGCTCGCCAAACACTCCCATCCCCTCTCACTTCCTTGTTAGTAACTTCTTTGATTAATGTTTTGCGTTTTCTGATTGGACATTTGGATTCCCAGTGGGCTGTTACGTCCAATATCCCGCCATATGTCCCTATGACTCATGTATGTTTATTTCTATCTCTAATTCCGGCTCCGTTGTGTGGAGGAATGATTAGCAAACATATTGGGACTAGACTGTTATCGCAGCTGTTGACTGGTTCGAATTACGCCCTTAAATCATGTGTGAAATATCTTGTATAACTTGGGTCTTATCGTTTTCACAGTAAACACACTTCTTGTTTTGACTCATCAGCTGGGAGCCATCTTGCAGCGTCGTTATGATAAACTTTAATTGCCAAATGTCCTTGAGAATTGGAGACACTTCGAGGCTTAATTGGTCGTTTCAATGGTGAAGTAAAGTCTGAGAAGTGAGACGTATTTTTCCTTTTTGAGACGTTAATGGATTAATTAAACAGGTTCAAAGCTGACATTAAACTTTGTTGACTGTGACTATTATACAAGTAATTTCTTATATTCATACAAAACACACAACTCCACACAGAAACGAGCTGCTTGTAAAGACTCATAAACTAACACACTATTAAACAGTACTCATGTATTTTTTTTGTATACTTTCTTGTCAAATCCAGATCTCAGAACAGAGTGTGGATCGGCCCTCGTCCGACAGAGCAGTGATCGAATCTGAGCCCGACAGGCATTAAAGGGATAGTTCGGATTTTCTGACATGAATCTGTATCAACACTGACTTACCCCCGACAGCGTCCGGTGAGCCGAGATCAGTGTTGGGGAGTAACAGATTACATGTACTGGAGTTACTTAATTAGTACAAATTATGAGTAACTGTATTCAGTTACAGTTACTGTTTCAGTGAGTGGTAATTGGATTACAGTTACTTTGTTGAAATACATGAATTACACGGTGGTATTTTCCTGTTTTTTTTTTACATTTTGGGCGTTATCCCCCTTTTCTTTTTTCTTTTTTTCCGTAATTCCACTCATTGCCATTTACCAGGTCTAAACCAGGTCTAAACTAGGTCTAAACCAGGACTAAACCAGGACTAAAACCACATCTAAAACCAGGTCTAAACCAGGTCTAAACCAGGTCTAAACCAGGTCTAAAACCAGGTCTAAACCAGGACTAAAACCACATCTAAAACCAGGTCTAAAACCAGGTCTAAACCAGGTCTAAAACCAGGTCTAAACCAGGACTAAAACCACATCTAAAACCAGGTCTAAAACCAGGTCTAAACCAGGTCTAAAACCAGGTCTAAATTAGGACTAAAACCACATCTAAACCAGGTCTAAACCAGGTCTAAACCAGGTCTAAACCAGGTCTAAACCAGGTCTAAAACCAGGTCTAAACCAGGACTAAAACCACATCTAAAACCAGGTCTAAAACCAGGTCTAAACCAGGTCTAAAACCAGGTCTACACCAGGACTAAAACCACATCTAAAACCAGGTCTAAAACCAGGTCTAAACCAGGTCTAAAACCAGGTCTAAACCAGGTCTAAAACCAGGTCTAAACCAGGACTAAAACCACATCTAAAACCAGGTCTAAAACCAGGTCTAAACCAGGTCTAAAACCAGGTCTAAACCAGGACTAAACCAGGACTAAAACCACGTCTAAAACCAGGTCTAAACCAGGTCTAAAACAGGATTTAACAGGACTAAACCATGCCACGTGGACCGTGTCTCCTCTTCTTCTATCAATAATATATTTTTTTATTTGGTTCAGTAAAGTCGGGGCTTTTTTCTTTTAACAGACAAAACTTCTTATGTTATGATTTCCTCGTCTTTGCTTCTCTACAGCAAATCAAGTAATCCAAAGTATTCAGATTACTTTACTCACTTTAAGTAATTTAATGGATTCCATGACAAACTACATTTTGGGGTATGTAATCTGTAATCTGTAGGGGAATACATTTTAAAAGTCACCTACCCAACACTGGCCGAGATACTGGTGCTGATGAAAGTAGTCTGGCAAGTTGGCTGGGGACCTTAAAATAAAGCGTTTTTCTTCTTTTTTCTTCTTCTCAAAACAATGTGTTCAAAAGAGTGAGACATTTGCATCACAAAACCATCGTCGAATAAAAGTCAGACCTCATAATCACTTGGCACTATTTTCTCTCCATTCGTATCACTGCGCGCTGCCGCCAGGTGACAGCTGGTAAACATGCATCATGAGTTTCGGACTTCCGGTCATTGCACAGTGATACTGGGAAGGATCCTCCGAAAAAGTGAGCATCGAACTGCTAATCTTTTCTTTTCTATCTTTTCTGCAAGTCTTTTGAACCATATCACTTTTGTTTCTGGTTCTGATATTGTCATATTTTAGTTTTGGGATTCGGATATCATAATTGTGTGGTTGTTGGATCCTAACAGCGGAAAAGAGAAAAGGACTTGAAAAGATCTGCTTTGACAATAGAGGCATCCCACTGGGAAATCAAACATGGTGGTTTGATGGTCACTTTTTCAAAAAATCCTTCCCAGCATTGCACGATAACTGGAAGTCCGAAATTCATGATGCATTGGACAGAGGAGCCGATGGCAGCCTCTCCACACTCTCAGTCTGTCCCTGGGCGGCTGTGACTACAATAGTATCTTACCACCACAGCGTGTGGAGTGAGTGAATACTGCTGTAAAGTGCTTTGGATGTCTGGACCCATACGGAAAAGGTACAGACAAATCATACACCATTTTAACATGTTTTATCTGAATCCTAAAAGATTTATATATGACAGTGAAAACAGTTACAAGATCTTTGGTAAATATGTGCAGCATGAAACATATCAAACTTGACACTATATATAAATATGACACTAATCCCACACACAATGTCCTCACTTTGTTGGACAAAGGTCATGTGTTGTGTGTATGAGAGTGAGAAAGAAAATTATCACAGTGTGTGTCTGTGTGTGTGTGTTTGTATGCATGCGTATCTTTGTATGTGTGTGTGTGTTTGTGTGTGTGTGTGTTTATATGTGTGTTTGTATGTGTGTGTTTGTGTGTGTGTTGTGTGTGTGTTATTGTGTGTGTGTGTGTTTATATGTGTGTGTTTTTATGTGTGTGTCTGTGTGTGTGTGTGTGTGTTATTGTGTGTGTGTGTGTGTGTGTGTTGGGCAGCATGGGGGCAAACACAGTAATACAAATATTATATTATAACATCTTCCACTGATCTCACAGTGAACAAACATCAGGCTGTAAAAATATTTTTACTCTGCAAAATCCTAATTATTACAAAGGTTATATTGACTTGTAATATTCTAAAAAGCAGCTGTACACTTCTGTTTTTTTCAAACGCCTCAACTGACAAGACGTCATATCAGTTCCAAATACCAAGGTACTTGTACTTGTCCTCAGTATCACTATGTGAAAGTCACTGGACTTCCACATGGTGGATCTGGGTTCAAATCCCCCTTCACACTCTGACTGTTTTTTCTGCAACATATAATTAAAGAATACAAACATTACATGGAACATACAAAGAAAATGTCGTTTATCATGCACATTACCTGTAAATGTCATGCAAAATGTTCACTTTATCTTTACTAGTTTTTCATAATATAGTTGTATGAGAAAAATGCAAAAGGGGAAACACTTTCAGGAGTAAACCACACATGACACATATGAACCTTATATAAAGATTTACTACAAAGACACTGGTCAATTATTTATTTTTATTTTTTTTTCCAGTTTTTTTCCATATGGGGAAAGGCTCTGTGTAAATCCAGTGGTTAATTATTCATCTCATGGGGATAAAGTATTGATACTGTTTTGTGTTTATTTATTTGAAAAGGGACATTGCACATTAAACATCAAAAACTTCTAATTAATGAATCAGTTTCCCTGTTTTACTGGTGTGACTTCATTGTTTTTTTGTGCCAAATCAGACTTGGACTCATCCTGCAGTCAGAGATATTCTTGCAATATTTATGAGTTGAATTCACCAGTGGATTGGACCAATCACATCAAAGCTTTATGGTTTTGGGCAAAAACCAAAACAAATATGGCAGTGTAATTAACAGATTTACTGAGTATTTAATTTGCGGGGGAGTAGAAGGAAGTTTGTGGCTTTTCTGGATGGTCTGAGTTTTTCTTTCTTGATTTGTCAAAAGTTCTGGAAGCCTCTGTCTTCGGAAATAGACTCTGCTTGTTTTTGCCACAGATAGATCAGAGTCTCATTTACACTGAACACATTTTAATTGTTACAGTTGATGTAAATGAGGTGTAAATCCATTTAGTAATGTTTGTGAAGTTTTCAGATCTTAAAACTTGTTTGACAGTGTTTGCTAATGTGTGCACTGTGTCACTATGGTAACAGTCCACCAGTAGAGCTGCATGTGGAACAGCCCAGCATCACTGCACAGCATCAGTTCAGCCTCAGTGTAACCTCTGTGTCTTTCCTCCAGACCTCAGAGCTCCTCATCCTTCACACTGAACGTGTTTAGTGAAATGGCCTGCTGCCCACTCCCTCTGCACGTCTGTGGGTGAAAGACTCCAGGACCCTCCATCAAACCTCCACACGCTCCACACGGGGACCACACGAGAGACCCCGGTCCAGCCCATAAACACATTTGGCCCGGGCTATTTTTAGAGTGATGGGGGGCGGTGGAGAGACAGGGGGAAATAGATGAGCAGAGGGCATTTGTTTACAATAACGTGAACAGTTCATCATAATGGAGCTCTACGGGGACTTCGAAACTGAAGCTTCAAAGTCATATTTCAGCTTTTTCAGAACAGTCAGAAACTTTTCACACTTAGACTACATTCAGACTGCAGCCTGAAGTGACCCAAATCCGACTTCTTACTTTCTTGTACACCTTTTAACTTCTACTTAAGTCATATTATTTTGAAGTACTGCTACTTGTACTTAAGTAGAAGTTCACGTTTTGGGCTACTGTACCCACTTTACACTGAGAAGTTGTTCCAGTGAAAGACTTCGGTGTTTGTAGCACTGGCCTAACACTTAACTGTGAACCCAAATTAACTCATTTTACCTTTCAAGAAGCACTAAAGTTTATGTTTGAGACAAATAGGCTGCGTTCAGACTGCAGCCTGAAGTGACCCAAATCCAATTTTTTTCCCTATGTTCCTGTATCTGATCTTTTAATGACAGTCTGAACCACACAGATCCGATTTTTTCAATTGTGACCCAGGACACTTAGATATGTGCTCCTGAAACTGATACATATCTGATCTTTTGACATGTGACTTCAGTCTGAACGGTCAAAGTGCATTCATCCACCTACACATTATCAACAAGACACAAACGTCACTATTCTGTGCTGAAGTAGGTGAAAATTGTTAATGAACTCTGTGTCACTGAAGTGAAGCACATCACCACTCACCACTCTTGGCTCCGTCTCCACATCCACATGTTCCTTTCAACGGACGTCGCTGCCTCTGCCCCACAAAACACCACGACCAAAAACCTCGTCCTTCTCCTTCTCAATCTCCTCCTTAAAACAAGTAAGTTGTTCATGTTCTGGCTCCGGTACAAGAGGAACTTTAAAATCTCCAGGTGCTCGATGCTGCGTCCATGTTTGGACAACTTCTGTAAACACAGAGACGCTCGCTGTGGTTGACGTCGTCATGTCTCCAGTGCACATGTGGGACACTTTTGGGCCGTTTAATGTTCACACTGGAGTCACATACAAGACACATTTAATTTTAAATGTGAACGACCTCGAAAAAACATCGGATTTCACAAAAAAATCTAAATTGAGCGTTAAACCCTGCAGTCTGAACGTAGCCATAACACGCTTCAATCTCGGGATGTGACGTCAAATCCAAGGTCCAGGTGGGAGTTGGAAGATAATCGAACGCAGGGTAATTTCAGAGCTGTAATTTCCAGTCTAGACTAAACGAAAGGTAGAAGGTATAACTGTTAACTTGAATTGACATCACACGGTGCAACAGAGCATTTTGATGTTTGGAGATGTAGACAGATTAATAATAAAGAGTTACTCAAACATGTGTAAATGAAACACAACTCTAGGTATGTTTCCGAGGAGGTATACAAGAGTTTGTTTTGTGTAATATAGAACATTTAAATTAATAAAATCAAGTCGCATTTAATTGGAAATGTGAAGGACCTCGCAAAAACATCGGATTTCACAAAAAAAATCCGAATTGAGCGTTAAGCCCTGCAGTCTGAACATAGCCTTAGAAATGTCTGCTTGTAAAGGTGCGCTATGTAACTTTTCTGGTGAGGGAGTCTGACACTGGCTTGTCTCCATGGAGATGTTATTGCTTTGCTCGGAATGTTGCACAGTATGGCATTAGAAAATAAATAGTGCTATTACCAGGCAAAGTCACAGGTCAGGTCTGGTAGATATGGTACAGACATGGTAGTTTTATCAGTAAAATACTGACAGAATAGATGCAAGAAACAATAATAATGCTTAATGCCATATTGTGTAACATTCCAGGCAAGTAACATCACCATGGAGACAAGCCGGCGGTCAATCTGCCGTCAGAAAATGTAAATAGTATTTCTTAAAGGGCCCATGTTACACTATTTTCTGATCTAATGTTGTTTCCTCATCACACACATATGTTGAATTGTGTGTTTTGTTTTGTTTTTTTTACTCATGTTTAACACTCTGTTCCACCTTGTGATGTCATGTGGTAACACAGGAAGTGCTCCACTGCATTTTTAAACTCCATACACCTTCACTCATTTGGATAATTCAACTATCAAATTTCAGACTTTTAGTGCACAAAAGGTGAAAGGTCAGCTAACATAACTTGAAAACTACCACTTCTTGACATCACAAAGTGGAACAGAGCATTTTGAGCTTTACAGATGAAGACAGACTAATAATAAAAGGTTACTTGAACTTTTTTTTTTTTTAATTTATGTTTATTAAGGACATCACAATCGCATTAGACAGGCCAGATGTTGTTGCTTTGAGTGTTTTAGCACAAGTGTTAGTTTTCAACACCTGTCCATATCAAAATATAAACTACAGGCATAAAAACAGAGAATACAAGACACATAAATTACATACAGAGAAAATATATATTCAGTACATTTTCAACGGATGCATTTTTAATTGAAAACATACAATAATTTTAATTTCCTTTTAAATTTGTTGTTGTTGGTTTCCAGTTTTAAATGAGCTGGTCAACACTTCCACAGTCTGGCCCCTTTAAAAGAGAACGAGGACTGACCAAGAGTCGTCCTGTACAGAGGAACAACACAATCACCTGTTATTCGTAGCTCCTCTTGTGTTCGCTCTGTGTGAACATTTTATGGTCCTGGCAAATTCTGAGTGCAGTGGTGTATCCCAGTTAAGACACTTAAAAAAGAATTTAAGATTATTAAAATTGGTAAAATTTTCAAAGTTAAAAAGTTGATGTTTCTTTAAAATGTCACAGTGGTGCCAGTGTTTGGGCTTTTTGTCAAGGATCTTAAGGGTCAGTTTGTAAAATGAACAAAGCAGTTTCAGTTTGGTTGAGGAGTCGGGGACCATGAGGTGATAAAATAAGATCGATGAGTGAAGATCATTGTGTTCATGAATAGTTTAGAGGTGTGGAGCGATAGATCTTTACGTATGAAACGAAAGCAACTGAGACTAGTTTTAATCTTCACACATGTAATCTTTGAACATGTGTGAATGAAACAAAACACAACTCTAGGCATGTTTTTGAGAAGGTAAAGCTCACAAGAGTCTTGCGTAATATAAGACCTTTAAAATCCTTTTAGACATAATCTTTCATAAAATTCTTCATAGCATAAACAAACAAAACAATACAGTTAAACAGAATGTGCAAGGTTCTTGTTACACAAAACGGAAACAAAATGAAAAGAAAAAAAACATTAAACTTTCACCCTTTCTTCGTAACCCCAAACTTTTGGAGCTTCTGCAGACTACAATTCCCATGCCAAATTAAGACAAATTACATAAACAGAGCGTAATTGCAAAACCAGGCCTTAAAGCGTCATCATCATTCATCACAGTGTAATGTAATCTCTGCTTTGGACGAGGTCACTTATTGGAAAACAATGTTGAAGTAATAAAATCCATCTTATCGATCATTTCTAAGTATCTCCAAACAAGGAGGGGGATATCTCTTCTACATTTATGGATCTGACTCAAACACACAGCTCATTTATAAATTCTGACATGTCTCTTTTCAGTGTAACAGAATTCCTGCTGTATCTGGTTCACAGCCACATGGAGAGCTGTGTGTTCTCACCTGTGTGTGCTGTAGGGGCCATGTTTTAATTACCAGAACTTTACACCATTAATCACTACAAACATGTAGAAACATTTGCAGGTTGTGAAATCTCACAAGTTCTCAAAGCTCTAGATATCATAACTGATTTATTTATGAAATCCTTACTTCTCAGTGGAGACAGATACGTTTTATGATGTAGTATGGAAGACTATAGGGTCCAGTCAAGTGGTAACGGAGGGAAACAGGGGCAGATTTTTGACATTCAAATGTCTCTTATTCAGAAACTAGAGGGACTATTGAAATAAGTAAAGTATCAGAATGTAGGAAAGAGTTACACTCCAACAGGGTCAAGTTAAACCTGTGATATTCTTTCAAGTTGTTAACAAAAAAAAAAAAAAAAAAAAAAACTCATGTCGGTAATGGAGGGAATGAAATATGCAGCACTTTTTGGGCAATAAATCCAAACAGTGATAACTCTTGGTTCTCACTTCCATATCCTTAACAAACTGGTTTGAATATTTGCTTCATATAGTTTTCTACCATATGGTACAAGATTAGGTTGAAAAACCTCTTACTTTTTGACTCATGAGATTTTTGATTAAGAAAGGTCATGGTAACGGAGGGAAAAGTAACAGAGGGAAAATTGTGCAAACAAGTAGAAGGTGCAGGATTTTACATCATTTGTCACTTTTTTCTTCTGAATACTTTAATATTACTTCAAAATGAAAGGAAACAATTTCTATAAAATATGTCAGTCCACATTTTTATCATTTTAAATACATAAAAAAAAAATAATAATAAAAAAAAATCATGTACCTTCATCACCAGTTCAAAGATGGAATAACTCAAGATATGATGAAATACATCCATTTATTTACATGATTTGCAGGTCTTTGAAATTTGGGAAATAATTTTTGTTCCATGTTTCATACATGGTCTGTTTAAAACATATGGAACTTTTTTCAACTGTTATGACCAGACACTCAGACCATTTTGACTCACTACACTCTTTGGCAAAGTTTGGCCCAATCAAAATGGACGGAGCACATGAGTTTGACGAAAAACAAACTTCCTACTGGACACTTGCGGTGTGATGACTTTGGATAATGCCGGAAATATGCTCGGAAAGCCACAAGTCCCATATGGTCTCAGATACTGTATACGATACTGTCAGGCTGGAAGGGTTAAGAAAAAAATAGTTCAAAAAGCTTGACAATTTGAGCTTTTAGTGCACTTTTCCTGATTACCTTTGTGTCCTTTCAAAAGAGCAAATTCAAAAATCAGTCGGTTCAGTGTAAAATGGACGCTCAGTGTGTTGAACTACATACTTTTTATAGTACTCCGTAAAGACTTGTGTGAGTATTTAGGTGAAAACTCTCTCTCTCTCAGTGCGCGGTCTGAAGGCAGGTCACAGATGACAATGTGCATCGATCGCCCCCCCCCCTCCTCTCTTTCTCTCTCTCTCTTATCAGCTCCAATCAGCTCTCAGGTCGCTCTGAAGAATGGGGCCAATCAGGTGAAAAACGCCAATGCCCAAATCCCTGCCACCACAAAGAACAGGCCACAGAAAGACTCACAACTCCAACATTTGCACACACAAAAAAAAACGGCTTTAGAACGAACACTTAAAAGGTGCATTGTGTAACTTTGCTGGTGGAGAGTCTGAGAGATTTTACTGCTTTGTCTGGAATGTTCCGCAGTATGGTATAAAACTTCACGGAAACCAAACCAGACAAAGTTACAGGACGGATCTGTGGAGAGGCGACTCCGCTCACAGTCAGGATGTTTGTTTTTTGGAAGTATTTTGGAGCTAGAAAACCTCTTGTAATTGGAAAAAAAAAAAGAAAAAAGTGAAATAGAGCTGTTTTATGACACACTGAGGAACATTCCAAGCAGAGCAATGACATATTACAGAAAAAAACAGGTGACAGACCCAGAACCAAAAAGTTACATAGTGCACTTTTAAAGCTGCCAAATATAACCAGTGTTGGGAAGGTGACTTTTAAACTGTGTTCCCCTACAGATTACAGATTACATACCCCAGAATATAGTTTGTAACTTAATCCATTAAATTACTTAAAGTTAGTAACGTAATCTGAATACTTTGGATTACTTGATATTGTCAGGCTTTTTAAAATGACATGAATGTAACAACCACATCCTGAAAATTCATGTTTTTCATACTGCAGAGAATCAAAGACGAGGAAATCTGAACATGAGATGTTTCATCTGCTAAAAGAAAATAAAAAGCATAGTCTTTACTTAAACATATTAAAATATTATTGATAGAAAAATGCTTTCTATATAAGATCACTGCTGCTTTAAATTATGTCCATCCTACTGTTAGGTGTCATATTGTTTAGTCCTGGTTTTGTCCTGGTTTAGACCTGGTTTAAGTCCTAGTTTAGACCAATTTTTTCAAATGTGACCCAGGACACTTGGATATGTGCTCCTAAAACCGATACATATCTGATCTTTTGACATGTGACTTCAGTCTGAACGGTCAAAGTGCATTCATCCACCTACACGTTATCAACAAGACACAAACGTCACTATTCTGCGCTGAAGTAGGTGAAAATTGTTAATGAACTCTGTGTCACTGAAGTGAAGCACATCACCACTCACCACTCTTGGCTCCATCTCCACATCCACATGTTCCTTTCAACGGACGTCGCTGCCGCTGCCCCACAAAACACCACGACCAAAAACCTCGTCCTTCTCCTTCTCAATCTCCTCCTTAAAACAAGTAAGTTGTTCATGTTCTGGCTCCGGTACAAGAGGAACTTTAAAATCTCCAGGTGCTCAATGCTGCGTCCATGTTTGGACAACTTCTGTAAACACAGAGACGCTCGCTGTGGTTGACGTCATTGTGTCTCCAGTGCACATGTGGGACACTTTTGGGCCGTTTAATGTTCACACTGGAGTCACATACAAGTCAAATTTAACTGGAAATGTGAACGACCTCGAAAAAACATCGGATTTCACAAAAAAATCAGAAGTGAGTGTTAAGCCCTGCAGTCTGAACGCAGCCTAACATGGCTAAAAGCTCACGGGAGCCAGTTCAGTGTAATATAAGACCCTTCCCCCACAGTTCTAGTGTTTCAGAGTCCAATTGAACGTGCGTCGATCAGTCTGTAGTTTTAGGTCGGAGGGGAGAGAGTTCAGTCTTGACCCCACAGAGAAACTGGATTCTAATGATGCTTTCAACGAGTCTATCTGCTCCTGTAATACAAACCTACAGCCAAACCTTCCCCCAGTCCTCTCTTTGTTCCGGGGCCAAGTAGCAGACCCTTCATCTCCCTCCAGTCCCAGCTCCACCTTCAGCCCTGGTCTTATCGGTATCATGACCCCCCCCCCCCATGCTCTGCAGCGCCCCCGATGGTCGCCTTTGTTCCGGCCGTGATCAGACGCGTCGTGTTGTACCACTGTGCCGCGCCTTTCATGTGGTTTCAATTCACGCGGCTCTCTGCAAAAGAATCGATTCCCCCAGACGGGAATCAATGACATCATCGATCACATGGCTCAGAGTCTGGGGTTTGGTTTGGTTCATGTTCAAGTCTCTGTTTGAACCTCAGCGGGAGGACGGAGACAAGATACCAGGGCTTATCTTGATCTCATCTGATCCTTCTCAGAGTTTGATGCAAGTTTGTTCCAGCTCCTTTTTAAAATTCTTTGGAGAGATGATTTGTTATTCTTCCACTTTAATCAGAATCTGTAAGACTGTTATACATCTCTGCATTCTTATTCTTGGTGCTTATGCGACCGACCATTAGAAGAAATTGAGTTATCAAAAAGAAAAATGCAAAAAATACAATAAATGTCTTCAGTCAACTTAACTGTCACTGAAAATCATATAAATATATTAACATTGTTTAGCTTCAGGACATACTTAGATACTATCACGTTTCAGGCTTAAAAATAAAGCAATTTTCTGATCTATGTTATAATAGTTTCCGGTAACACTTTATAATAACTACACCTTATTTAGCCTTAATAAAGCATGAACAAAGACTTAATTAATAATGATTCACGCTTAGTAACTACTTAATTACTACCTGAATTAGCACTTAACTTGCACTTAATTCACCTGTGCTGTAAATAGCATTTCAATACTTCTTAATTAGTCATGAACTAACCCTTTGCATGTTTACAAGTGCATATTTAAGTACACATTTGATTATTTATTAATGATTAGTAAGCGATGAGAGAATGATTTACTAATAATGCAATGCAATGATCATTCAGGCAGCTGTTATCTGTTAGTTAAGTCTTTCTGAGAGCTTTTCTAAAGTGAAGACTAAGGCTACGTTCAGACTGCAGGGCTTAATGCTCAATTCTGATTTTTTGTGAAATCCGATGTTTTTTCGAGGTCGTTCACATTTCCAGTTAAATGTGACTTGTATGTGACTCCAGTGTGAACATTAAATGGCCCAAAAGTGTCCCACATGTGACACTGGAGACACGACGACGTCAACCTCAGTGAGCGTCTCTGTGTTTACAGAAGTTGTCCAAACATGGACGCAGCATCGAGCACCTGGAGATTTTAAAGTTCCTCTTGTACCGAAGCCAGAACATGAACAACTTACTTGTTTTAAGGAGGAGATTGAGAAGGAGAAGGACGAGGTTTTTGGTCGTGGTGTTTTGTGGGGCAGCGGCAGTGACGTCCGTTGAAAGGAACATGTGGATGTGGAGACGTAGCCAAGAGTGGTGAGTGGTGATGTGCTTCACTTCAGTGACACAGAGTTCATTAACAATTTTCACCTACTTCAGCGCAGAATAGTGACGTTTGTGTCTTGTTGATAACATGTAGGTGGATGAATGCACTTTGACCGTTCAGACTGAAGTCACATGTCAAAAGATCAGATATGTATCAGTTTCAGGAGCACATATCCAAGTGTCCTGGGTCACATTTGACTGTCATTAAAAGATCAGATACAGGTCACATAGAAGCCAAAAAATTGGATTTGGGTCACTTCAGGCTGCAGTCTGAACACAGCCTAATTATGCTTTATTAAGCATTTGTTAAGGTTGATCAAATAACAATAATGCATTATTAGTAAATCATTCTCTCATGGCTTGTTAGTCATTAATAAATGCTCAAATTTGTACTTAAATATACATTTACAAATGCACACACAAATGGTTAGTTCATGAGTAATTAAGTAAGAAATACTTATGAGTTACTATTTACAGCACAGGTGAATTAAGTGCAAGTTAAGTGCTAATTCAGGTAGTAATTAAGTAGTTACTAAGCGTGAATCATTATTAATTAAGTCTTTGTTCATGCTTTATTAAGGCTAAATAAGGTGTAGTTATTATAAAGTGTTACCGTTTTGTTTTACACATGTTAAACACAAACCCCCAGCATAGTAAATGACAGGTTGATGACTTTTTTTTTTTTTTTTTTGCTGGAAAATTCATTAATACCTGTGCAACAGTTTTCATTTCTGCCCAAACACTTGATTTGTATAAGCTGGAATTGGACTCCCACACTTGATTAAAAGCAGCAGAAAACTTGCTAAGCTGCAAAAACTTCTGTCCTTTGGCGTCTAGGGAAAAATTCTTGCCTGGATTCTTGACGACCTAAATATTCACATGCAACAATCAAGAATTGGACTCACCTTCTCTTCCTCATTACCAGTGCCACGTGGTGTTCCTCAGGGCAGTGTCATCCCTCTCAACCCTTTTTATTCTCTTTCTGAATGACTTGTTGACTTCTCTAAAAGGTCTATCTAAGTTATTACCACAAAGTGTCAAAATCACAGCAGAAGGTGCATGATTTTGCATAATTTGTCACTTTTTTCTTCCGAATACTTTAATATTACTTCAAAATGAAAGGAAACTATTTCTATAAAATATGTCAGTCCTTCCAAGCATTTTTTTTTTTTTAAATCATGTACCTTCATCAACAGTTCAAAGATGGAATAACACAAGATATGATGAAATACATCCATTTATTTACATGATTTGCAGGTCTTTGAAATTTGGGAAATAATTTTTGTTCCATGTTTCATACATGGTCTGTTTAAAACGTATGGAACTTTAGAACCAAAAATGGTACAGAAAAAAGGTCAACAGTTTCATAAACTAGAGTACATATGTATCTGTTCAATACATTTTTATATCAGATGCATTAACTGGAATTTTTGGCCTTGTTGTTTACTTCTGCTTGACCAGGCCCACATACATACATACATACATACATACATACATACATACATACATACATACATACATACATACATACATACATACATACACACATACATACATACATACATACATACATACATACATACATACATACATACATACATACATACATACATACATACATACATACATACATACATACATACATACATACATACATACATACATACATACATACATACATACATACATACATACATACATACATACATACATACATACATACATATCACATAACAACAGGATTATTAACAACAACAATACTATAATTATTATTATTGTTACAATCAAATACATTTGTGCAGTGAGACCTTACAGTAATGAAAACAATGAATGACTTTAAATTGCTTTCACTTTTATGCTTACTATTGATTGAACATTTATGAATTAATTATGTTCCGGTATAATAATTTCCTGTTCCTTTTCCAAAACGATTTTTAGATGACTTGTCAGTGAGGTTGGCAAAAGGAAACAATTGACACATTTTGAAATTAATTGTATTCATTGTTAGTGGTAAATTTAAAATGTCAAATAATGGATATTTTTCATTTAATAATTCTAGATTTGGCAGGTTGTCTTTAGTAAAATATCTTCGAGAGAGTGTAGAGAGAGAAAGTGCTTTTTGCCCAAAGATCATTAAAGGGGGAAAGTCTGCCCTCGTGGTGATGTCTTATATGCCTTTCGTGGCCTTGGAGTGCCAAACTGAAAAATGTTTATGTGATGTGGATGGAGCAAAGGCACGGTTCTGAGATAAATGTGTGTATGATCAAATATTCTGAATTGTATATATTTTTTCTGACATAGTATTTTAATTGAATTTCTTGCAACAGTACTGTGAATATGAACACTGGCTGAGAATAATAATGAGAAAATAATGATGCACACAGTGTCCTTGGTGGTTACAACTCCAACTGTTACCACATGGGGCACACTTAAAAGATCAGTTTTTTAGGAATCCCATTTGCCAGTTCATGTCTGATGCCCAGCGATAATTCTTCAATACTGAAAGGCCTACACCTCCTAGTTTTGTAGGTCCAAATAGATGTTTTTTTTTTTTTTTTTCAAGTTTCTCAAAAAATTCCAAAGGGATTATAATTGACAGGTTTTGAAAAAGGTTGATACATTTAGGGAGTGCGACTATTTTAATGGCTTTCCCTCTGTGTGTGTTAGGCTACGTTCAGACTGCAGGGCTTAACACTCAATTCGGATTCTTTTGTGAAATCCGATGTTTTTTCGAGGTCGTTCACATTTCCAGTTAAATGTGACTTGTATGTGACTCCAGTGTGAACTTTAAATGGCCCAAAAGTGTCCCACATGTGACACTGGAGACACGACGACATCAACCGCAGTGAGCGTCTCTGTGTTTACTGAAGTTGTCCAAACATGGACGCAGCATTGAGCACCTGGAGATTTTAAAGTTCCTCTCGTACCGGAGACAGAACATGAACAACTTACATGTTTTAATGAGGAGATTGAGAAGGAGAAGGACGAGGTTTTTGGTCGTGGTGTTTTGTGGGGCAGCGGCAGCGACATCTGTTGAAAGGAACGTGTGGATGTGGAGACAGAGCCAAGAGTGGTGAGTGGTGATGTGCTTCACTTCAGTGACACAGAGTTCATGAACAATTTTCACCTACTTCAGCGCAGAATAGTGACGTTTGTGTCTTGTTGATAACGTGTAGGTGGACAAATGCACTTTGGCCGTTCAGACTGAAGTCACATGTCAAAAGATCAGATATGTATCAGTTTCAGGAGCACATATCCAAGTGTCCTGGGTCACATTTGAAAAAAATCGGATCTGTGTCGTTCAGACTGACATTAAAAGATACAGGTCACATAGAAGCCAAAAAATTGGATTTGATTCACTTCAGGCTGCAGTCTGAACGTAGCCATAGAGAGTGTTAGGGTCTTCCAATAGTCAATAGTTTGGGGTATTTTTATCCTAAGATATGATTTATAGTTATCTACAATTTTAATGAGACATTGGTCAATGTTTTTATTTTCCCCTAAGAACATAAGTTCACTTTTTGACCAGTTTATTCTGTACCCAGATATTTTGGAAAGTAAGTCTACATAGTTTAGGGTTAGAGATTCCTATTTCTGGGTTAGTTAATGTGAGAGGTACATCATAGAGATAAGGCTGTCAAAAGAACCCAGTGGAAATCCTTTTATAAGAGGACGCCAGCAGCCCCATCGAATAATGCAGCAGAAAGTCAGTCACCTTGTCTTACTGATGCAAAGCACAACTTTTTGATATTGTATTGTTAATTATAATTAGGGCTGGGCAAATAAAAAAATAAAAAATAATAATCGCATTATCGCATGAGTTTGAGTGTGATTAATCGCGATTAATCACATGTTCTACTCAAAACCAATTATTGAATTAAAAAGTAGCGTATGGCGCACTTTTATTGTGTAATGTAAATGAAAGAGTCAAACATTTGTTGTGCAAACAGCATTTTTGTCAGAGTGGAACCTCAGAGTCTTCAAGGTTTTCTGAAGGCTCAAGAAACAATATTGAATGAATTTTTGTATATATATATATTTTTTTTTTTTCAGTGAGTAATAAACACTACACTAATAATAATTTCTAGATCATTGTTATAAACTTGGACTGATATTTCTTGGGAAACAAAGGGTTAATATAATGGAATGGAAATGGACCAATCACTGTTTTTCTTCCAGTGGAATCTGGGTAAATCAGTGACTCCCCCTGCAACACTGAACTAAACAAACACCTGCACTGAACTAAACAAACACCTGCAACACTGAACTAAAAACAAACACCTGCAACACTGAACTAAACAAACAACCTGCAACACTGAACTAAACAAACACCTGCAACAAACAAACTGCAACTAAACAAACACCTGCAACACTGAACTAAACAAACAACACTGCAACACTGAACTAAACAAACACCTGCAACACTGAACTAAACAAACACCTGCAAACTAAACAAATGCAACTGAAACAAACACCTGCAACACTGAACTAAACAAACACCTGCAACACTGAACTAAACAAACACCTGCAACACTGAACTAAACAAACACCTGCAACACTGAACTAAACAAACACCTGCAGGGGCTTTGGTGGCTGGAACGAAGTTTGAGATTGACATTTGTCTGAGCCAATTAGATTTCATTGAGTTATCAATGAAATCTTCCGGGCCTTCGTGAATACCCTGTGATAACATAATGTAAGCGAGACCACAGCGACAAAAAACGCACAGGACACCTCTATCTGGAAGCCTCAGGGGCGTCTGGAAGAAGGAGAAAAAAGCCCAGTCAGAGCTAGGAGCCCGCGGAACCTCAGACATGTTGCATCTCACATGGTCAGAAAAAAGTGCAAAAAGTGTAAGACGTCAAACTTAAAGAAACGCTTGCGGTTGACTTTTTCAAAATAAAACCCAGTGAGCAACAGACGTTTACAATAAAAAATAAATAAATAAATAAATAAAACTGCGTTAACGGGGTGAAAATAATTGTCAGCGATAATGAATTAATTAGTTAACGCAAAATTTACACGTTAACATGTCCGGCCCTAATTATAATATATGATTTTCATACAGAATGAATCATTTTAATCTATTTTATGAAATTTTCCCCAAACCCAAATGATTTCAAAGAATAAAATAAGTAATCCCACTCAATAGAATCCAAACATTTATGAGCATTTAGTGTCAAGATGGTCGCCTTCTGGATAAGTTCATCATTGTCTGTACGTTGCCAGAGGAATGTAGTGCCTCAGTGTTCATGTCAGAATTGCGTTTATCTTTCTATTGACATTGTTCCGAGCAGTGTTGGGGAGTAACAGATTACATGTACCGGAGTTATGTAATCAGAGTACAAATTATGAGTAACTGTATTCAGTTACAGTTACTGTTTCAGTGAGTGGTAATTGGATTACAGTTACTTTGTTGAAATAAATGGATTACACGGCGGTATTTTCCTGTTTTCACATTTTGGCCTAAACCAGGACTAAACCAGGACTGAACCAGGACTGAACCAGGACTAAACCAGGACTGAACCAGGACTGAACCAGGACTAAACCAGGACCGAACCAGGACTAAACCAGGACTGAACCAGGATTAAACCAGGACTAAACCAGGACTAATCCAGGACTAAAAGGACAGTAAACAAAAGTCTGTTCATGGAGACTTGGGCTCAACAGACAATTTGAAGAGAACAAACATGGATTTTCAGGATGTGGTCGCTACATTCATGTAGTTTTAAAAAGCATGACAATATCAAGTAATCCAAAGTATTCAGATTACGTTACTCACCTAAAGTAAATTAATGGATTACTTTACAAACTACATTTTGGGGTATGTAATCTGTAATCTGTAGGGGAATACATTTTAAAAGTCACCTTCCCAACAGTGGTTCGGAGTAAATTGTATCCTGAGTCTTTCCACACGTTGCTTTGTCGACTCATACCTTGTCTTTGTTTCCGGAACAATACATGTGCTGATAGTTGTGCTTGTACCTATGACCCGCCTGAGCTCCCGTGACGTGCACTATGTAGCGGCTGCATGAAGTGATCCCGGGCGCTCCACTGTCCGGCGTTGACCTTGTCCGCTCCCGTAGCTGTTTGCGGAGCAGGTGCAAGCGTAGCATCTTATTTCCTGGAATATCGATCTCTTCCCTGGCACGGCTCCCGCTGCTCTCGGCCGGTTTCACTGGGTTTTGTGTTTTTGTGCAAGAAGGCGATGGAGAGGAGCCAAACGCCGAGGAAAGACTGGACATACACATACGCCACCCGCCATCGATTTATTGTAAACAAATGAACACACGCTCGTTGTAGTACACGAGAAATATGGCGGCCATGTTCCTTCGCTTTCTTGTCTTCAATAAAAAGTCAGCCAGATGAGACGTACGTGCAGCCGAGCTCCGGGAACACCTTCATAACAGGACTTCATGAACTAGGCCGATATCAATTTATCACTCAACACAACCTTTCAATCTGTACTTTTGGGGGCCAATATTTATCATAAGGACTTTTTCATTTGCATTGTTGGGACATTTTTGTTTATTTTTTGACTATGTGATCAGATTTAAACATTAAAGGTTGAATACATAACTTCTACGACTCGTTACAGATGCAAACAAGCTACTAAAGTTTATTTTTTTTTGCCTCTTGATTTTTTATTTATTTATAATTTTTTTATATTATAATTTTTAACAATATTGTAGATTTAGATTTATTTATTTATTTAATTAAATCATTTATTTATTTAGTATTTAGTAATTTATTTAGTGCTGTTTTTTTTTGCCTCTTGATTTTTTTATTATTTTTAACAATATTGTAGATTTAGATTTATTTATTTAATTTATGTATTTATTTTTATTTATTTATTTATGTAAATGTATTTATTTAGAATTTAGTAGTTTATTTAGTGCTGTTTATTTTTTTCGCCTCTTGATTTTTTATTTATTTATTTATTTTATATTTTTTATTATTATTTTAAACAATATTATAGATTTAGATTTATTTATTTAATTTATGTATTTATTTTTATTTATTTCTGTAGATGTATTTATTTAGTATTTAGTAGTTTATTTAGTGCTGTTTATTTTTTTCACCTCTTGATTTTTTATTTATTTATTTTATATTTTTTATTATTATTTTTAACAATATTGTAGATTTTGATTTATTTATTTAGTTATTTAGATTTATTTATTTAGTGCTTTTTATTTTTTTAACCTCTTGATTTTTTATTTATTTATTTTTAACAATATTGTAAGTTTAGATTTATTTATTTAAATTATTTATTTATTTTAGTATTTAGTAGTTTATTTAGTGCTGTTTATTTTTTTCGCCTCTTGATTATTTATTTATTTATTTTATATTGTAGATTTTGACAGGAGCCCTGTTGGTTGAGCGTTTGGACCCACAGGCTGGAGGTTTGATTCCAGCTCCCACAGATAAATACTGTCGTTTTGTCCTTGGGCAAGACACTTAGCTGACCTCGCCCTCGTGTATGAACCTGAGTAGTGGTTCCTTGATATAAAGGTTTGAATGTTTGTCTTGAAGGTGGAAAAGCGCTGTATAAAAATGTGATTATTTAGCATTTACCATAAATTAGTTTCAGAATTGTTTATCATATATATATATTTATTTACTTCAGCAATATAAATCACTTCAAAAGAGTTCTATAATGAGCAGCTGATTAAGAATGGTTCAGGCTTAATTACTACTTTACCCACACTTATTACCCTTTAATTAAGTTGCTCTGCCTGAATCTAATAAACTGTTCATTTTGATTTAAGTCTTTCTTTTCATGCTTAATTAAGACTAAATAAGGTGTACTGTATTTTTTAGATTATAAGGCGCAATATCAATAATGTTGAATAGGAGGGTTTCAGTCACGTGATCATGATGATGTGCAAATTTCAGGTGGAGGGCAGGAAGTGAAGACAAACACGACAAACACGGCTCAGGAGAACACAGATATGGAGAAGAGTTCTTATTGTAAGGATTTAGAGCCAGGAGCAAGACAAAAGTACGAGCAGTTAGTTGACAAATATATTGGACGTGACCCTGATCTTATGAAAATGAGAAAATTTTTGACTGAAGTAAAAGATTTGCCGACAATCGAGGCAGAGGAGATCACGAACTATCTAGTTCTCCAGACATCGTTCTACACCAGACAACAGATGAAGGTGTACAAAAGTTTGGAGGCATATCACTTTTTTGTGAGTGGATGGGTCCACAACCTTGGTGCAAAATGTCTAAATGATGATTATCGTTTGGTCTTCACCAGGGTGAGTGTTTCTCTTATTTTATGTGTATAGAGCATTTTGGAAAAACTGCAGTGTATCGGCAGTAAACAATCTATCCAACTATTTAATGTCAACAAATGTCGTTAGTCATTAATGATTCATTTATGTTTTGGTAAACCACAAAAAACAATTTATCTTTGTAACAAACCTTTGTAGAAGTGGTCACTGCAGACACGAGCATTTGTGGATTCTGCTCTTCCCGACCGCAGACGTAGGTTTGTAATCCACTTTTTACGGTGTTGTTCTGTCAGCTTTTCCCATTTCTGACCTTTGTGGACGACTATATTTGGTCCTCTAAAAAAATCACTTTTCCTTCTCTCGGTTAGAAGGATTGGCACAGCCGTAAACTACACAACACATCGGCATTTTCCTCCAGTCAGTTCACTTCCTGCCCTCCATCTGATTTCACGCGCTGACAAGCGTAGCCATGTGACGTCACGTGAAACCCAAATATTCTCTCGTCTATTTTCATACATAAATTGCACCGGATTATAAGGCGCATTAAGAGAAACAAATGGACGACACTTGAGACTGATCCTTAGCCCAGACGTCCACGATCCATCGGCAGATCGTGGTGTAACTCGCCCGGCGTCGCCTCTCTGTCTTGGTGAATGTGGATTATGAATGTGAACGTGGGTGGATCATTTAAGTTGGTGGAACAACTAAGTTGTTATGTATAATAGTGAAGATTTACTGTTTGCAGTTGATCAGTAATTGTGCCTGAACTGATTTGGAATATTTAATAACCATCAGTGTTGATGTTTGTCTTGAAAAAGGAAAGGGGGCAGAGAACATAAGATTTCTCTTCTTTCTGCTCCTTTTCATTCATTTCTTGTGTGTCTGATGTCGTGACACTGTCGATGTCTTTTTATGCATTATGAATGAAACAAATAAATAAATAAAAATAAAAAAATGACTTGAAGCTCAGAAGAGTCAACTTTGTGTAATATAGGACCTTGTACAGAATTCCACTGATTCCTCATTAGTTAAAAATAGACACTAAAGCCACACTGTCTTCTTTGCCTTTATAATGTCACTTGTGTCTTTTGTGTTTCTAAATTAGCAGAGAGGCTGACAGTATAAGGTTAATTTTGTGAAGCTTAAAGGTCACAAAACACAGGCTTGATTTTGCTGCTTTTCCCCTTTGGTGCAGATAAAACACACCGATCGCAGAGAGAATAATAACGACATAATGAGTGGATGCAAAGGGTCAAAGGTCAGGTTTTAATGGCAAAAGCAACAACATCTAATCACAAACTCACAATTCAAAGTTCAGGTCTCTAAAGGCTGAGTTATAGTTTTGTGTTGACTCAGTGCACCCTGCCGCCGCCTTGTCGCCATCGTTTTTGATTTATGGATCTGTGTCATTCACTGCCTCAAAGGTAGGAGGCGAGGATTCAAAAACGGTGTTCATGTTTACAAAATGAAGAAGGACCAGAAATGTTTGTGGAGCAGATGTTGAGACAGGACCAGTCACAGCCCTTCTTGTCTGAGTCGCTTCCTCCTCTTGTCTGCGTCATTTCAACACATAGTTAAAACATTTTCAGAGGTGCATGACCATCAACATAGCTCAGGGGTGTCAAACATACGGCCCGGGGACGGGATCCGGCCCTTCAAGACCTTTAATCTGGCCCTCAGCTGATTTTCTACTAAAATACTTTAATGATATTTTCTATGAAAATCTTGTAAATTTTCTGTGGTGTTTATCACAGCAGCATCTCCAGCGTCTCTGTACGTGGCCCCTCCCACCAGAGCAGCACAAATGAAGACTTGTCTCTTTCCAAACGCTCTTAAAGGACGATCGTTTTGACTGTTGACCGTGACACCCTCATCAGAAAAATGTCCAACATGAGAAAAGTGGAGCCGAGTGCAGGATTTAAACATCGTGTTGAAATTGTATTTTTCTTAAAGTTTCAGGTTATTCATAATATATTATTTTGTAAAAGAAAGAGTTCATCAATTAAAAAGATTTCTGTAATAGATTTGTGTTTCTCTGCACAAATATTTGAGCCTATTGTTATTTTTGGGGTTTATATGTCATGAGTTTTCTGATCTGGACACTTTGGGATCAAAGTAGATTGGATACGGCTCCCGGACCAAAATGAGTTTGACACCCCTGAACTAGACGCTCTGCAGAGGGGTTCACGATTTGACTTTAGACTTTAAATTGGACTTTAGACCACACACAAATTATTCTATAGGTAACACCACTAGATGCTAACATTTGGCTGCCATCAACTGGTGAAAAATAAAATAAAATAAATAAACAAATGGTAGCTTTAAAAGCCCTGTATTATTATTATATTATATCAAAATGCTCTGTTCCACCTTGTGATGTCATGTCAAGGTATTTTCTTTTTCTTTTTTGTTAACATAGTTTAGTTAACATCTGTCTTTTACCTTTAGTTTGGTAGAAACGGGCAGTTCCAGGGTTGAAACCATCCAAATGATTCTAGTGAACGGAGCGTTTGGAGTTTAAAGGCACAGTGTATCACCAGATGACATCACAAGGTGGAACAAAGTGTTTTTCTGTTTGAGAGAAGAGCTCAGCCTAAATGTGCAGGATGTGTGTGTTAAACATGTGAACAAAACAAAACACAAGTCCAGGTCTGATTGTGACCAGGAAACGACATTAGAACAGAGATTTGCAAACAGTGTCAGGGCTCTTTACACTTGATCTCAGAACATTGTCTCTTCTTCTCATTTACGAGGGTCAAGAGATTAGCGCCGCTTGGCACAACATTTATATACAACACGATGTACAGTGAAGTTGTAGAACATGAGTAAACTTTGCTTTTCCTCATAAAGTGTATTTTCAAAGACGTATATTCTGTCAAAATTTGCCCTCTGCACGCTGCGCTGTCGTCATCTAATTACAAACCTTTTAACACACGCCCCTGTCTAATTCTGTGAGGTCAGAGCTAATTGGCTATGCATTGGTGCTTCTCTACTCCACTGGAAAAAAAAAAAAAAAAAAAAGCAGTTCTAACACTCTGTCTGTGTCCAAAAATGTACAAAACATGAATATATATAGAGATTTAACAGGTGCATCATGTGACTTTTCTGTTTTTTGCCTTGATTATTCCACAGTACAAACATAATCTTGGTAATCACAATGGAGACAGGTTAATGGTCAGATCTGCGTGTATATTTGAGCTATAAAACACCTGTAATGCCATACTGTGGAACATTCCAGGCAAATAAATAACATCTCCATGGAGGCAAGCAAATAGCGGACACTTTTGTGGCTCTGAGTGTTTTCTTTTCTGTGGGAGACGCTCCAAATGGCTCTTTGAGTATATAAGGTTACCGTTCCCTGGTCTAGACGTATGAAGCACAGTTTTAAAGGTGCACCATGTAATTTTCTGGTTTAGGATTTGCAAGATGCTTGTCTCCGTGGAGAGACTTCCTGATGCATTTTACTACAGGATCGAGGAGAAGGAATTGAAGGAAGAGACTTGAGACTAAAGGGAGTGGAGGGGAGAGCACGAGGAGACTAGATGAAGTATATTAACTTACTATTCTTCCCTTCTTTCTCCTTGATTCTGCAGGAAATGAGTGAGGAAGTCTCGCCCACAGACGAGACACAGCAAAGGTCTAAACTCCTCACTGAGACCGATGAAGTTTGATTGTTTTCTCTGGTGAAAATGGCTTCAGAGACTGAAAACAAGACGAATAACCTGATAGAAGTTTTACAATCTTGTCCAGATAAGAGAAATTTGCAGTGTGTGAGCGTGTCTCCTCTCCACAGATCCGACCTGCCCAGTGGCATAACCTGCTTGTCTCCATGGAGAAAGATAACTTGTGTAGAATATTGTGGAACAGATAACTTGAACATTTTATTCATTCACGACCTGCGAAGGCTGTTAGTCTTGAAAGTGTTTTAATCTTTAACCTATTCTTGGCACAAATAACTTGAAGCAGCACTAGTAAACCTTTGACCATCGACCAGAGGGTTGCTGGTTCAAATCTTCAAATAGGTTGGTGCCTCGGGGTAAGACATATCTAGTCAAGCTTTGTACTGACGACCAACCACAAACTGTAAGGCAGCTTTTATTTTTTAGCTGGATTTTATGTTCAGCTAAAATTTTTTTCGTCTTCATCTTGGCTCCCTGTTTCTCTAACTTTTGTCTACTAATCCCTGCATATCACAGCTAGAACAAACCAAACTACTTTATATCTAACTGATCTTTCAATACAGAATCAAAGCAGTCGCACAGTCTCCACTGCACTCGTGATCAAACAGGCAGCTCCTCTGTTTACTTAAGAAGAAGTCTGAATTATTAACCAGGCCACATTTGGGAACGGCTGCGAAATTTCTCTTTCTGTCAGATAACGCTCAAGAGGAACGAAACAACAAGTCCACTGTCTCACTATTTAACTGTGTGGATGGTGTTTAAAAATTATTATCATCTATTGCTGCATCTGCGTGTGCGCTGGTTTCAAGTAGTTAATGACATCTCACAGCACTGCCCTGATTACAGCCTGCCGTTTCAGGTCACAGACACCTCGCTGCAGGGGCGGAGTTCACAGTGTGGATCTTTATACCTCCGGACCAATGTCCCTTTGCACTTTCCTCGCTTCCTTCTCTTCGATTCCTCTCCTCGATCCTCCGTTTTTCAGCTGTTGTCCTTAAATGCTTTTTTTTTTTTGAAAAATCATGTACCTTCATCAACAGTTCAAAGATGGAATAACACAAGATATGATGAAATACATCCATTTATTTACATGATTTGCAGATCTTTGAAATTTGGGAACTAATTTTGTTCCATGTTTCATACATGGTCTGTTTAAAACATATGGAACTTTAGAACCAAAACTGATACAGAAAAAAGGTCAACAGTTTCATAAACTAGAGTACATATGTATCTGTTGAATACATTTTTATATCAGATGCATTAACTTGAATTTTTGGCCTTGCTGTTTACTTCTGCTTGACCGGGCCCATGTGGAAAACCGAGCCATTTGTAATGGTCGTCAAATCACGTCTTTAGTGATACAGCAGAGGTGTCAAAAGACGTCATTAAGGAAACAAGGGAGGGTCGTCAAATGTCGTCTTCATGGGGGAAAGAGTTCAACGAAATATTCAACAAACTACAAAAGCTTAAATGTACTAGTATAGGTCCACAAAAACATTCTTGCTCGACTAAAGACGTGTCCTCACAATCAATTAGCCAATTAAAAAGGGGCGTGGCCACAACATTCAAAACTATTATGATCTGTTCATGTATATGACCCTGCATGAAAGTTAAAACAAAAAACTATGAAGCAGATCTAAACTCATGATTCTCTCCCAAATAAAATGACAAGTGACAAATAAAAGTGTTGGCCGACTAAGGACACCACTGACCCATCGATGGACTAAAGGATTACAAGCCACATACATGTATTTATCAATGCATATGTCAAAATTCTTAAATCAAAATGTGGAAAATAGAATGTGTTTGAAAATATATCCTGCAAACGACATCTGTCTGTTTGCTAATATTATTACTATTACTATTACTACAGTTTACAAAGACAAATAGAACATGACGTTGTTTTTTTTTTTGTTATGTTTTATTGTTCAAGTGCAGAACAGTGAGGGGGGTGAGAGAGGCTCTACATGCACTGGAGCCTCCTGTACCACCTCCTCTTTTTCTTCTTCCGTTCCATCTCCAGCTCCTGCTCCAGCGCCGTGCTCACCTCCTCCAGCAGGGAGCGCTGTCTTTCTGTGCTCCCCTGCTTTTCCTCCAAGGCGCTGAATCTTTGGAGCAGTAGGGAGAGCTCTGTGTTCAGCTTCTCACGGGTGTTTACCAGAGCTATTTTCTCTTCCTCTAAAGCAGTCTTCATCTGATGTTCCTGCTCTACCTGCTGGTGTAGAGCCCTGTTCTTTACAGTCAGCAGGGAGAGCTCTTCCTGAGTTGTAGTCAGGGCGTGGTCCAGTGCGCCGCACCTGTCCACCAGCAGGGAGCGCTCTGCCTCGAGGTCTTTACTGGTGTTCAACATGGTGGCCTTCTCATTTTCTAACTGTGCTCTGCCATGTTTTTCCTCTTCCACTTCCTGCTCTAGAGCACAGTTATTTTCAAGGAGCAGGAGGTTGTTTTCCTCACACCTCCTCAGTTTTTCCTGCACCGCATCACATGTCTCGACCTGCACCGAGAGCTGTAATTTTAGCTCATCGCAGGTCCTCAACAGGGCGGCCTTTTCATTTAGCAGGTCGTCTTTGTTCAGTTTGTCCTGCTCGACCTGCTGTTGGAGTGCAGTGGTCTTTGTCACTAGCAGCGAGCACTCTTTCTCTGAGGTCTTGAGTAGCTCCTCTAGTCCACTGCACTTCTCCTCCAGCTCAGCACTGATGTTTTTCTCCTGTTCCACCTCCTGCACCAGATCCTTCGTCTTTTTATGCATCTGGGCGCGCTGGTTCTCCAGCTTCTTTAAGAGTTGCTTCAGAGCCCCGTACCTTTTTTTGAGGATGGAGTGCTCTTCCTGAGACCTCCTCAGGCAGTCCTGCAGCTTCTCACGGGTCCGCAAAATGTTTTGGACCTGTGTCTGCATGTTCTCTAGTTCCTGGAGCTTCTGGGCCTTCAGCTCAGCCTCCTTTTGGTGCCTGAGCTCCAGAGATGACCTGTCTGTTTCCAGTTGGGCCAGAATACGCTCCAGGTGAGAGTTGCGTTCTCTCAGAGCAGTATTTTCCAAAGACTGTTCCTGGAGTTTGGAATTCAGATCAGCAGAGTCCTGCTGGAGTCTCTGCTTTTCTGTTTTCCACTCTGCTGATTTTCTGCAGGAATCGTCTAGGTGTTGCTGCAACAGTGCTGTCAGGTCAGCGACCTGTTTCTCCAGTCCCTCAATACCTCGGGGACTGAGGCTGGTTGCTCAGTTCATCTGCTTGGATGAACAGATCTTCTCTGGCTCTGGCCTGAGCAGCTGAGGCAGCCTGGAGTCGAGACATGACTAAAGCCATGCCCTTCTCCTCGTCCTCCTTGGACCTCTGGTGGTGTTGAGGTCCAAGCTGCTCCCGTTCTACCTCCTCAAGAGTTAGAAACTCTTGAGGATTTTGAAAGGTGTGGACCACCTGTTCTGGTGGTCCAGATGCCTGATGTGGGTTGGTAGGTGTTAATCCCAACTCCTCCATCAGGTTGAACTCCTGGCTGTAGAGGAGTTCGTCGTCCTCACTAGTGTAATCGCACCAGTTCTTGCACATGTTTGTCTGTGGTGAGTCTCTGTGTCTCGGTCGAAGGTTGAATAGAAGTGATTTTACACTGGAACTTGTGCTATGCTTATATAAAGTGAAGCTTTATGATGTCATAAAATGGAACGTGTTGCCAGACGACGCCAGGTGTTGCCAGGTGCTGTCATGTGATCAGGTGATTCCATAGTTGCCATAGTTACATATTAATTCCAGTATATTACAGATTTATTTGAAAGTGTTTTTAAAGGTTAAATATGTATTTTTGTGGTGTTTGAAGCGTCTGTCGTCTTCACCTGCTTTTCTCTGTGCGGACAACCAACCTTACAATATGACCGACGCCACACAAAGAGAGTTCTCCTGCCAAGATCTGGATCTTTTTATGTATAGTATTTGGAAACATATTTTCATATGTGATTATTCCACATTATTTCTATAAAAAAAAAAAAAAAAAAAAAGTTTAATAGATTTTAAAGTTCCTTTCGTACCAGAGCCAGAACATGTACAACTTACTTGTTGTTCGTTGAAAGGAACGTGTGGATGTGGAGACGTAGCCAAGAGTGGTTGGATTGCGATGTGCTTCGCTTCAGTGACACGGAGTTCATCAAATATTTTCGTATGACAAGAAGAACATTTGTGTACATTTGTGGCTTGTTGATAACGTGTAGGTCAGCTGAATGTGACCTGGCCGTTCAGACTGAAGTCGCATGTCAAAAGATCAGATATGTATCGGTTTTAGGAGCACATATCCAAGTGGCCTGGGTCACATTTGAAAAAATCGTATCTGTGTCGTTCAGACTGTCATTAAAAGATCAGATACAGGTCACACACGGGCCAAAAAAGCAGATTTGGGTCACTTCAGGTTGCAGTGTGAACGTAGCCTTAGTTTGGGTGTTTCCTGCGACTTATACTCCGGTGTGACTTATATATTAAAATGTTCACACTGAAGCCATGAGAGGCTCTAGTCTTGTGTGTCAGTATCTGTTCCTCCTGTACCACTGTCACTTCACTCTACTGGGCATGTCTCCTGCAGAAAGAGCCTGTGTCCTGCTGTAAGTAGTGAAATATTCAGCTGAATACAGTAATCGAGCAGCAGAAAGAAAGTTTGGAGTGAGCGAAAAACTTGTGAGGGACTGGTGGAAAGCGGGGATGGAGAACACAGCTTCAACAGTTTCATGCAACTTTCCTGAAGTCACTGGATGATGGACAAAGCCTGGACTTCAGTGACACTGAAACCGTCCTGTCGGGATTCAGAAAAGCCGGAATAATTCCAACTGGAACTGATGCTGAGTCTGACGACAGCTACACAGAAAAGGAAGCGGCGCTGTGTTTACCTCCGGAGGTCGTGGAGTTGTTCAGAAGTGACACCGAGGATGAAGAATTGAATGGATTTAGTGATTTGGAGTGAGATGGAGAGTTTGTTAAACTTGTTCTGTTCTGTTGTTTATGTTATAGTTTATCTGAAGAACTGTTCATATGTGACGTTAACAGTTTGTTGTTCTCTGTGTTGTGGATTCGGCTACAACTACAATGAAAAAAAAATGTCCGAGCGATAACTTCAGTTTAAAATGGCTTTACTGAAAAAATGTTGCCAGTGTCAAATCATTCATATTTCTGTAACAACTCGCGATGTTCTATCTGACGAGCAAACATGTTTATAACTGTTTATAACTTCTTCAGCTGAGGTTTTCAAAGAACAACATCCTCCTTTGGAATACAGAGAACCAGCGCCATCTATGGGTGAAAATATCTGGTGCTACAACTGAAGGAAAATAATCCTTTTCTGGTTTTACATAACAAATAAAGCTATTATATAGCCTTTTAAACATTAACTTATTGTAGTCTTGTAATGAATTCAATCTGAATATATTTATTTATCAAACTGTAATTTTAACTCTGTAATAACAAATGAATTAACCATTTGTTTACCTTTTTAACTCTTTCCCCCTTGGACACCTACTTGGAACAACCCATACATATAATATATTAGTATGTATGGGTTGTAGTGGCCCCCACCAATCACAGCCTCTGATTACATGTGGGTCCAACTCAAGTGGTAACGGAGGGAAACGGGGGCAGATTTTTGACATTCAAATGTCTCTCTTATTCAGAAACTAGAGGGACTATTGAAATAAGTAAAGTATCAGAATGTAGGAAAGAGTTACACTCCAACAGGGTCAAGTTAAACCTGTGATATTCTTTCAAGTTGTTGACAAAAATGTAAAAACTCATGTCGGTAACAGAGGGAATGAAATATGCAGCACTTTTTGGGCAATAAATCCAAACAGTGATAACTCTTGGTTCTCACTTACATATCCTTAACAAACTGGTTTGAATATTTGCTTCATATAGTTTTCTACCATATGGTACAAGATTAGGTTGAAAAACCTCTTACTTTTTGACTCATGAGATTTTTTATTAAGAAAGGTCATGGTAACGGAGGGAAAATTGGGCAAACAAGTAGAAGGTGCATGATTTTACATCATTTGTTGCTTTTTTCTTCCGAATACTTTAGTAATAGGAAACTATTTCTATAAAATATGTCAGTCCTTCCAAGCAAATTTTTATCATTTTAAGAAAACCATAGAACGAAGGAGTAAACCTGAGGGAGGCTTCGGGAGCAGACATCAGAGAAAACAATCAAACTATATTGGTCTCAGAGAGGAGTTTAGATCCTGGCCGGACTTCCTGATGCATTTTACTACAGGATCGAGGAGAAGGAATCGAAGGAAGAGACTTGAGACTAAAGGGAGTGGAGGGGAAAGCACGAGGAGACTAGATGAAGTATATTAACTTACTATTCTTCCCTTCTTTCTCCTTGATTCTGCTGGAAATGAGTGAGGAAGTCTCGCCCACAGAGGAGACACAGCAAAGATCTAAACTCCTCACTGAGACCGATGAAGTTTGATTGTTTTCTCTGGTGTCTGCTCCTGAAGCCTCCCTCAGGTTTACTTCTTCACTCCGTGGTTTTCTTTGGGACACCACTTAATCTGATATAACCAATGACAACTGAAAAATGGAGGATCAAGGAGAAGGAAGCGAGGAAAAAGAAATGGGACGCAGAGAGACACAAGCGATAAACTTCCATTCATTTCCTCCGCAGGCTGAAACAGGAAAAGACTCAAGGAACTGGAGAGGAGCATGATCCAAGCGACCTGACCATAGCACAGTTGCATTGAAGTCCAGTTTATGTAAATGCAAAAGAACTTTTTGACAGACACATGTGAGGCACCGGTCAATGCCCTAAACTCGCTAAAATGACCCATGCATGTAGTTTACTTCTTGAGAGGTTTGGAGACAACACAAGAGTAAAATGGGTGCAGGAAAGAGCTTTTGGCACTCTTGGAACGTCATTCTCTTTCCTCGCTTCCTTCTCATTGATTCCTCTCCTCGAGCAACTGTTTTTCAGCCGTCAATCAAATGTGTCATATTAAGTGTTGTCCCAATGAAAACCACAAAGTGAAGGAGTAAACCCGAGGGAGGCTTCAGGAGCAGACACCAGACACTCAGTGAGGAGTTTAGATCTTCTCCGTGTCTCCTCTGCAGTTGAGACGTCCTCAAGCATTTCCTGCAGAATCGAGGAGAGGAACCAAAGGCTACGTTCAGACTGCAGCCTGAAGTGACCCAAATCCGATTTTTTGGCCCCTATGTGACCTGTATCTGATCTCTTATTGACAGTCTGAACGACACAGGTCCAATTTTTTCAAATGTGACCCAGGCCACTTGGATATGTGCTCCTGAAACCGATACATATCTGATCTTTTGACATGTGACTTCAATCTGAACGACCAAGGCGCATTCATTCGACCTGCACGTTATCAACAAAACACAAACGTCACTATTCTGCGCTGAAGTAGGTGAAAATTGTTAATGAACTCCGTGTCACTGAAGCGAAGCACATCACCACTCACCACTCTTGGCTCCGTCTCCACATCCACACGTTCCTTCCAACGGACGTTGCTGCCGCTGTCCCACAAAACACCACGGCCAAAAACTTCATCCTTCTCAATCTCCTCCTTAAAACAAGTTGTTCATGTTCTGGCTCCGGTACGAGAGGAACTTTAAAATCTCCAGGTGCTCAATGCTGCGTCCATGTTTGGACAACTTCTGTAAACACAGAGCACGCTCGCTGTGGTTGACGTCGTCGTGTCTCCAGTGTCACATGTGGGACACTTTTGGGCCGTTTAATGTTCACACTGGACATCACACACAAGTCACATTTAATTGGAAATGAGAACGACCTCGCAAAAACATCGTATTTCACAAAAAAATCCGAATTGAGCGTTAAGACTTGCAGTCTGAACGTAGCCTAAGAGAAGGAAGTGATAAAAAAGAAATGAGATGTGGCCCAAAAAGGACACAACTCCCATTAACTTACTATTCAAGATGAAACAGGAAGAGACTAAAGAAAATAGAGAGGAGAGCAAGAGGAGACCAGAGGAAGTAGGGAGGAGAAGGGCCTTGTTTTATTTCTCTTTTGTCTCTTCTTTATCCTTGATTCCTCTCCTCGATCCTTCATTTTTCTAGCCTGATTCATCAGCCAATTTTACTTCGTGGAATCCGTCTGACCTTGCAGCATTAAGAATCCTTTGCTCGACGGTAGGCGCATATTTTTTTTATTTAACCAACCTCTGCTATTTGGTCGTGACGTCTGTAATGCTCTGGAACGCTCAGTGGTGTCCAAGTCATTTCCAGCACAACAGCAAACAAAGCAGAGAGTGAACATTTCTGCCAACGATCATTGCTGTTTCTGTGAGATGAACTTGTGAATTAAAGGTGCAATAAAAAATGTGAAGTTTGTATTTGACAAAGGAAGTCCAAAGAAAGATCGCGTATGCAGTCTGTTATCTCAACTCGAGTTGGTTCAGCTCTTCACTGATTGGCCGGTGCGCCGTCTGCAACTTCCGGGGTTCTTGCAAACCGTCTAGTGTATTCTGATTCCTGACCTCGTTGCTGAAGAGAAATGAAATTGAGCAGAGACACTGGGTGGTTTTTCAGTTGTCATTCGATGTATCAAAATTAAGTGTTGCTCCAAAGAAAACCACAGAGTGAAGGAGTAAACCTGAGGGAGGCTTCAGGAGCAGACACCAGAGAAAAGAATCAAACTTCATCATCTCAGTGGAGAGTTTAGATCCTCTCTCCTCCCTTGTCTCGTCTGTGGGCGGGACTTCCTCACGCATTTCCTGCAGAATCGAGGAGAAGATTCAAAAAGAAGGCAGCAAGGAAAGAGAAATGAATGAATGAACTCGGTCCCTCTCCCCTTTACTCCAGGTTCTGCCCAGTCTAGCAGCTTGATATGAAATGTTGTGGACAGAGTGTAGGTGTTTATATTACGTCTGTGTCATATATTTAACCAGAAAGCTGCTTTTGTGACTTTAATCATCATTAAAACTCTTTACTGCTTCCATACATGTGTTTTATCACATGAAGCGGCTGTTTTGTGTACATTGTAAGTGGGGCAGCCCTCTCAAGCACACACATGCTCGTAAACCCACTGTTGATTCATTAGAAGAGCCTGGAGGAATACTATTGGCAGCGTGCAGTATAAATAAATTAAGCTTTAAGTTTGGCCTAATTAATTGTGGCCCTGTGAGCAGAGGATCCGCGTCATGTGAATAAACGTGCTGGATTGTGCAGATGTTTCTCTGGTGAAAAAAACTGGACCTAAAATATGTTTTCAAGTGAGGACTTCAAACAGCATGATCGGCTTTTGGCTCGGAAAAGACAGATTTGGGAAAAATCGTGTCATTTGATTCTAGATATTGATACTTTGCAGCAGATGTCATCGACATTTCCAGAGGGTGTGACACTAACTTTAGGCTCTGCTCTGTCTGAGGAGTTATGAGACTTTAATCTGAGCTTCATTTTATCGCAATTTGACAAGAAGTTCCTTCCTACCCATATGGAAAAGGTACAGACAAAAAATACACAATTTTAACATGTTTTATCTCAATCCTAAAAGATTTGTATATGACAGTGAAAACAGTTACAAGATCTTTGGTAAATATGTGCAGCATGAAACATATAAAACTTTGTAACCTGCAAGAGCTGAATATGACACTAATCCCACACACAATGTCCTCACAAGTGTTGGACAAATGTCATTTTTACCACAGAATCATAGAAAAACAAGTGAAATGATGATTGTTTCTTTAAACTCGATTGCTGTGTTGTGTGTGTGTGATTGAGAAAGAAAATGATCACAGTGTGTGTGTGTGTGTGTGTGTGTGTGTGTGGCAGCATGGGTGTAAACACAGTAATACAAATATTGCATTACAACCTTAAAAAACAGAAGACACACACTCTTCCACTGATGTCACAGTGAACATACATCAGGCTGTGAAAAGATTTTTACTCTGCAAAATCCTGTAGCTCCTTTCCTTGTTGCCTCTTCAAGGAGCCATTTACTTATGGGAGACCAAGGTACTTGTAACTGTCCTCTACATCTGCTACAGTTCCCTTTATAGGTAGCAGCTGGTTTGCTCAACTGGTAAGTCACTGAACTATCACATGGGCAACCTGGGTTCAAATCCTACTTCTGACTCAGATTTTGTGTAGTTTTTTTTTTAACTGCAACATATAATTAAAGAATACAAACATTACATGGAACATACAAAGAAAATGTAGTTTATCATGCACATTACCTGTAAATGTCATACAAAATGTTCACTTTATCTTTACTAGTTTTTCATAATATAGTTGTATGAGAAAAATGCAAAAGGGGAAACACTTTCAGGAGTAAACCACACATGACACATATGAACCTTATATAAAGATTTACTACAAAGACACTGGTCAATTCTTCTCCTTCTTTTGTTTTTTTCCTTTTTTTTCCCATATGGGTAGGAACCTTTGGCAAGCACTTGTTTTTAGTTTTTAGCAAATTTGCAACATACTCAAATTTCTATTTTTATTTTTTTATTTTTTTTGCTGTAGTCAAATTAATAATTGCAACTTAATTTACTATCAAAACCCACACAAAACATATATATACATCTATATAAATTCAGGCGTTAAGGGCTAAAACTTTTTTGACAGTGTTTGTCCCATGTCCCAGAGTGATCTTTGTAAGTCTTAGCCTGGTTCCGCTCTCAGCCGGACTCACTCCGCTCTAGCAGCTCTCGCTCTGATTGGTCTAGACTCTGTGCACGTTACGTCACACGGGTGGATGAGCTAGAAAGTAAATGTGGAAGAGAAAATTATTTTTGGGCTCATGCACCATTGACAACAATACGATGCCATCTTGGGTTCATCTTCAGATTTGATTCAAGTTCTATGGTTTGCTCATGTGTGCGTTGTGTACCATAGTGAAACATGTAGCACACCCCCCAAGTGACATCACAGTAAAGCATCAATATGATGTCAACAGCTCAGATGTTCACTGTACATGTGTATATGTGTTTCCTGGTGGAGGTCACCTACTTGTCTCCATGGAGATGTTATTACTTTACCTGTAATGTCCCTTACTACAGCATTACATGTATCTTACTACATAACAACACATGTTCTTACTTTGAGCGAGGTTGCCTTCCCACAGATCTGACCTGTAACTTGTCACTTCTCCATGGAGATACGTAAGTTTTTTTGTTTTTTTTTCATGTATTTAAGCAAACTTTGTCTTGCCTCAGTGCAACTCTTGAGATCAAAATAATCTGCTGTGTGTTGTCTGAATCTAAGTATGAGTGTTTTATTGTCCAAGAATCAGGAAGAGCTTTAAGCATGCTAGTTGTTGATTGCATTACCATGACAATAAAGTCCTGGTCTCTTAAGTAGTGAAAAGTGCAAGTACAAACTCATCAAGGTAAATCATTAAGATGCTCAGAACGTATAAGTTATGTGAGGTAACTTTGGACCACTGCAAACCAGGTGAAGTATTTGTTTTTCATTTTTTAAATCTCAAAAAATCCTGTACAGTGCCTTTAAAACTATATCAGATTTCATATTTTCAAGCTTTTCTCTCATATCTCTGTTGATCTTATACTTGTGTTACTTCTTGCTCTGAATCCGGAGGTGGATCCACGGGAATTCCTTCAAAAACAAAGGCGCCCGAGTTGAGTTTGAGTTTATTTCCGACTTGACAGCACAAAAACAGTCAGAGGCACTCACCAGATTCTACAAAAATAACTGACGACCTCACGCTGGGAACAGACTGAGAAAACACATGTACACAGCTTTACTAAACACTCGGCTGTAATATGTCTGTTTAGATTTGATGAGATGAAATTATGTCAAATTATCCTTCATTCATATTCACAGATTCATTGTTTTATTTGAACTCACGCTGTTAGAAGGTTCAAGGCCCTGTACTTGATTCTGAACACTGAATAGAGTTGTCAAAATTGTACGCAAGTACAATTATTTTTATTTCCAAATGATATTATCAATCAATCAATCAAACTTTATTTATAAAGTGCTTTTCATACAAAGTGTAACACAAACTGCTTTACAGTGATTAAAAACAATACCACATTTCCACCCACCCACAAACCCACCAAACCGACCCCACACAATCAAACAACCCAGACACACACACTCTCACATATGCACAAATATGCACACACACTCACACACACTCACACACACACTAACATGCTAATATACATAACTGGACATAGTAAAATGTGAGGCTGAATACAGGAGAACCAGTTGAGAAAGCAGCATCAGAGGAGTCGTCTACACCAGGAGCAGAGAGACGTCCACCACCACCAGGAACCACCACAGGAGCCAGGGGAGAGATGAAACCCAAACACCAAACCTCCACCAGGAGCCCACAGGACAGACCCCGACAGCCACAGCCGACCTCCACTCCTGATGCAGAGGCTCCTACAGAGGAAACACTGGAAATCCTAAAAAATATGCCTAAGGTTTTTTACTTGAGGAGAAGGGTTCAAGACTGTACTTGGAGTTCGGGTAAAAGTTTCTCTCTCTGGGCCTCAGGACCAATGACTAAAACCTCAGTTTTGTCCTGGTGAAGCTGGAGAAAGTTTTCTGCCATCCAGGACTTAATTTCTAGAATGCAGTTACTCAAGTAGAAGTACGAAGTAGTGGCACTGTGTCCAGGAGGAGGCACAGTCCACATGGCGTAAACAAGGTAAAAAAGGTGACACTTCAAACTATGAGCAGGTCCTCAGAAAGCCGACATAAAAGGTGTTGGAATGGAGGGTCGTTGGAATAATGGAATGTTGGGGTGGGGTCTGTTTCCGCTGTTTCCCGTCACGTTGTGTTTATCACGTTGCTTGTTCCATATTTTTATAAAACTGGATAAATATGTAAAACCGATGAGACGTACTGAGCTCATCTGAAAGTACAATTGTCCATACAACTTTGAAAACATCGCAAAACCCAACATTTGTATTTCCCTCCCACCTCATTTTGTTTGTATTTTTTTTACAAGGATCCAGTGTTTTGTATGCAGGTCTAAAGTCTGGGAGAGACAGACTAATGATGCAGTGGCTTTTCCTGGTCATTTGAAAGGGTTTTGAGTCGTGACCATCGTCCACAGGGCCACATATAAAACAGGACAAACTTTGAGCACATCAAAGCCAGTGTCTGCTGTGTGTGTTTGTGTGTGTTTGTGTGTGTTTGTGTGCTCTGTGTCACAATGTGGAGACTAAAATCTGCACACACTGAAATAATAGAGCCCTGTCAACATTATGGGGACAGGAATCAGGTCCCCATGATGTCAATATTTTAGTATTTGGGTCCAGTCAAGTGGTAACGGAGGGAAACAGGGGCAGATTTTTGATATTCAAATGTCTCTTATTCAGAAACTAGAGGGACTATTGAAATAAGTAAGGTATTAGAATGTAGGAAAGAGTTACACTCCAACAGGGTCAAGTTAAACCTGTGATATTCTTTCAAGTTGTTGACAAAAAATTTAAAAACTCATGTCAGTAATGGAGGGAATGAAATATGCAGCACTTTTTGGGCAATAAATCCAAACAGTGATAACTCTTGGTTCTCACTTACATATCCTTAACAAACTGGTTTGAATATTTGCTTCATATAGTTTTCTACCATATGGTACAAGATTTGGTTGAAAAACCACGAAAAAGCCTCTGTCACCTCTCGTCTTGAGCCAAGTTTTGGGCCCGACCAACAGGAGCTGGTCGGCTGATCTCAGGACTCTGGGAGGAGGACAGGGCTGCAGTAACTCCTAACTATAAGACAGGGAGCCAGTGCAGGTCACACAGCACAGGTGTGATGTGTTCACGTTTCTTAGTATTTGTGAGGAGACGAGCTGCAGCGTTCTGGACGTGTTGTAAGCGTTGCAAGGAGCCCTGGTCTAACCCTACATACAAATAATTACAATAGTCCAGGTGTGATGTCACGAAAGCATGGATAGCTTTTTCAAACTCTGCCGTCTTTAAACTCTTTAAACCATGTTATAATGTTGCTTCCTCATCAAGATCAGACCTGGAGTTGAGTTTTGTTTCATTCACACACACTGAAAAAAAAAAGGTCACTGGATTTGCTTAAAAAAGTTCTGGAAAGCTGTTGCATGCAATAAAATGATGTTTAGGCTTTGAAACTTTTTTCGATCCTCTCTACACATATTTTTCTCAGAACATAAACGTCACTTTGTCATGTTTATGAAATTTGATCAAATTGATGCTGAATATGTATATTTATCTTATGTTACCTTATCATGAAATGTATAAGTATGTATAATTTAATTTAATTCATCTAATTCTGTAAAAGAATACAAAAACAGTCTTTAGTTTTCCACAGTTCTGTTTTGTCTTAAACAGAATCAAACACACAGAGACACACAAGTACAGAGACACACAGTTTGGAGCTGGACAGTGTGAAGATTTATTCCAGTGAAGAAGCTCTGGTCTCTGCCTGTGGACACAGAATAACACATGATGATCACAATCTGATGATCTACTCTGTTGTACATGTTTAAATACATTTAAAGTACTTATTACTACAATAATGGACCAGAACAGAAGAACAAGAACATTAGAAGTGTATCTGCAGAAACAAAACTCACCGTGTGCTGCTTTTCTTCCTCTAAACGCAGTAACAGGGAGGGCATCTGGTATAAAGTCTCCTAGTGTCACATCACCCTGTAGAAACACCATAACTGTTTCAATAGAAGTTTATTTTGAAAAATTATTTTAAAATCATTTTAGTCGGTTTACTTACTTTGTTCATCTGTGTTCTGTGTTTTGTTGGTTCTCAAACATCTTCCTTTTTCCTGAAACATCAGATAGAACATTCATGAAGTTCCCCACAGCTCCAGCAGAGCTCTGGACGTCACTCTGTGTTTGTAGACGACTCTGGAACAAACACATTCAAATCTGAGTACAACTGTCACACTCTTGTAGATGGACAGTCAAATACAATTTGTCTCATGGAAACAGTTCTTACATTAACTCCTGTGTCCTGTTACATTTGAATTTTCCCTCCAAAAGTTTTGGGGAGGAGAATTCCAGAGGGAGGAGCCTCACCACAGATTAGAATAAAGTCATGTTTCCTCAACCTGATTAAAACATGCAGGTTTAACATCGACCACAATCAAGTGACCTTTGTAAGATTTAAACATGCTGCACAGAGAAATGTAAAAAAGTCATGTTATTGTTGTCAATTTTTTTTTTTTTTTTTTGCAATTTGAGCAACCCCTCTCGGACCATTTTTTCAGTGCATGTTTGAATCCCTCTGTAATACTAGTCTGTCTACATCTCCAAAGTTCAAAATGCTCAGCTCTTTTCAAGTTACCAGCTAAATGTTCCCTTTAGTTCAGTAGAGATTGGTCATTCCAGGACTGAAATGATCCAAATGATTCTAGCTGAAGACGTCTGGAGATCAAAAACTCTCCTTGTGTTTTAGCCCTAAATGATCCTTATTCAAATGAATGGATATTTTCAGGGAAAGTTCAAAGACAGAGGAGTCACAAGGAGGAGGAAGGCAGAAGGAGGATTATTTTAAGGATCATCTACAGGGTGAAACCAGCTCCAAAAACTGAAATTACAGACAGATTGCTTCACGACTTTGGTCATAACCTCAGACGGAGAGCAGGGGCCAATCTAACTCTGAGAGACTCACTGTTTTTGAAAGAAAAAAATAAACTCAAACCTGACTATTGTGGACATAAAGCTTTTGTCATTTGATGTTTTTTTTTTTTTTTTGAAACCAAACCCGCGAAGAGTTGGAGTAAAAATCATTTGCCTGAAAAAAATACATAACCCTGTCCCATCATCAAAAACATTCCTGGATTGTAATTTTGCTTCACTCTTATTTCATTAATCTACGAAGATAAAATTGTCTTTTCTGAGCATGAAGAAATGCTCTGTTTGCATTTTGCCTGGATTGTTGTGTCACAGGTAAAAATCTGTACTTGTCTGGTGCAGTTTTTAAGAACATAAACCTTTACTGGACTCGTCTGCAGTCATAATGTGCTCACAGCAAACACACGGCTCTGTTAATGTAGCAGTCACATGGTCCATGGCAGCGCTGGGTAAACTGTTTGGCTCGTGGGTCACAAAGAGTTCTGCAGTTTGATGGAAGGGCCAGACCAAGAACAGATGGATGGAGTGAAGAGAAAAAAATAACATGAGATATGTAGAAAACCTGAGCGTGAATTTCAATTGGAAATCATTACAAAGCATCACAACAAAATATCTGTGTTTCAAGTCCCACGGTGTTTACTATTTATTCAAATTACTCTTAAAACACTGAAAATTGTATTAATAAAATACAGCTATATGTATATATATATATATATATATATATATATATATATATATATATATACACACACACACACACACATACTGTATATACAATATAGTATTTTTCTCTGGGGTGTAGTACTAAATGTCAAGATTGGGAACCCCTACTATAGAAAACTACTACTAATACTACTACTTTGTCTTGAAATATCCAAGTTAATTTCTATTTTTGAGTAAACCCAAGATCCATTTTAGCCCTCATCTGTATAAAGTATGATGGGCCTGGAGATTGTTGTGATGCCATCTGCAGCCCGGCCATATGTGCCCTTTTAAAAGTAGCTCAAGTGTAGATGAGAGCGCCCCCTTGTGGCCGTGGTGACAGGGGAGCCGCAGCATACAGGGGATGAATGGGCCGATTAGCAGCAGCGTGTCCTCATTTATTACGCCTTTATAAACCTCGGAGTCTGCGCGCGATGGATTCTCTGACACTGCTCATTTGTCCCGTTGAGTAAATTGGCCACTTAGCCCTTCCAAAAGTTTTGCAGTGTTCTGATATTGGCAGTAACGATGCAAAGTTTATTTCTGTGTGAGCTGTGTTTAGTCACGACTAAAGGAGAATTGGAAGTATACTGGTTTTTCATTTTCCCCATTCGACGGTGCAGTATTACTCTAAATTGACTATGGTGAGCTTTTAGTCATGATAAAATGTAACGGACCTCCTCAAAAACAGACCTGGAGTTGTGTTTTGTTTCATTCAAAACGCTCTGTTCCACCTTGTGATGTCATGAAGCCGTAGAAGTGAGCAGTTCCTTTTACTCTGTTGCTTTTGCTCAGTAGAGACTGGTCATTCCAGAGCTGAAATTATCCACATGATTGTAGTGAAAATGAATGTTGAGTTAAAAAAAAAGAAAAAGAAAAAGAAAAAACACCACATGACATCACAAGGTGGAACAGAGTGTTTTCAGCTTGAGAGAAGACCTGAGCCTGAATATGTAGGGCACGGGTTGTCAAACTAAGGCCCACGGTCTGACTCCTTCCTTCCACACCGCTTTGACCGGCCCCCCTGCCCCCACCACTTTAACTGGCCCTATGAAGCAATCCTCAAAACCATAGCCATATATATATATATATAATTTTTTTTTTTTTTTTTGACATATATATTTTATATTTATTTTTTTCCCTAATATTGTGGTCTTACAGCCACACAGTAATGCTACAAGATGTACAAAATTTACAAATGCCACATTTAAACCCCTCGTCCCATTCCAAACCCCCCCTTCGCCCTCCCCACACCCACCCTTCACAGATGCTGGAAAAAATAAAATAAAATAAATTAATAAATACATTTATTAATTACTTAAAAAATATAATTATATATATATTATTATTATTATTATTATTATTATTATTATTATTATTATTATTATTATTATTATTATTATATTAATAACAACAATAATAATAATAATAATAATAATAAAAAATAAATAAATATTTTTATATATAAAAAAAATAATAATAAAACAAAAATACAACAGTAATAGAAATACTGACCAGAAAATAATAATAAAGAATAAAGTAACAATAATTACATTAATAAAAATTACATTTGACGGCAGTAGCTCGGTTGGTAGAGCATTCGCCCACTGATCTGAACGTTGGTGGTTCGAATCCAGCTCTCTACATAAACATCTCAGGTTGAGTGGTCAGATACTGACCCACAGGTTTGCTGGTGTGATTCCAGCTCCCACAGATGAATGCTGCCGTTGTGTCCTTGGGCAAGACACTTAACTCTCCTTGCCCATGGTGTCTGTGTACACTGGTGAGTGAATGGGTGAGTGGTTCCTTGTTGTAAAGCGCTTTGAGCCTTGAAGGTGGAAAAGCGCTGTAGAAAAATGTGACCATGACCATTTACATACATATACATACATACACATGAATGCACCCATATATTTTTTCAATAAAAAAAAAAAAAAAAATTAATTAATTATATTAAAAAAAATAAAATAAAATAAAAAATCACAGGTTGAGCGGCGAGATCCACTGACCCATGGGTCGGCAGTGCGATTCTAGCTCCCACAGATGAATGCTGCTGTTGTGTCCTTGGGCAAGAGACTTACCCTAGTGTCTGCGTACATCGGTGTGTGAACGGGCGAGTGGCTCTTTCTTGTAAAGCCTTTTGAGCGCCTCGAAGCTGGAAAAACATTATATAAAAATGTGACCATTTACCATAACACCAGAGTGTGAAACCTTCCAGACGAAGCAATAACATCTCCACGACGAAAAGCATTTGACCGACCCTCCACCTGAAAACTGCACAATGCACCTTTAACTTAATGGGAAAAAGAAACGAGCACAGCCATTTTAAGTTTATCCTCATCGAACTATAAGAGGAAAAACAATCATATTATTTTGCCCTCGAGGGAAATAAACAAAGGCGCAAATGACACTGGAATTCTAATGCGGGCGCTGAATAGCTCTCATTAAAAGTCAAATGGAGAATTGATCACATCACTGAGTACCAATGAAGACGATAATCATTCCCAGAGGTTTCCATAGCAACCCGTTTGGGCACAGAGCAGGAAGTGTAAACACGATTTCACTGTTTCAGGACGTCTGTTTCGGAAATGCGCGGCGTGTCCCCCTCCAGCTGCTTTGGATCTGCTAAAATTATCTCCGAACATGAAGACAACAAGACGGAGAGAGAAAGAGAGAAAGTTATAAACACGGAGGATAATAGAGACAGCAAGAGGCAACGCTTTATGACATAAAGTAAAGGTGCGCTGCGTAACTTTTCTGGTGCATCTGCTTATCCCCATGAAGACGTTATTGATGCTCTCTCAGTCCACTTCTTTTTTAGAGAGAAAGAAAAGAGAAAAGAAGAAGAGAGCGATGGAACAAGAGAGAAAGAAACTGAACTAGATAAGAGGAAAGAGAAAGGGTGACGCAGGGAAACTGAAGGAGAGAGAGGTAGAGATAGAGAGAAGAGGGTGAGACAAAGAAAGAGGGAGAGAGAGAGAATAAAGAAGAGAGAGAAAAGGGATTGAGGAGAGAAGAGACAGGAAAGGCCGTCACACACTACAGGAACATTTGCCTGATTTTGGCAGAGATTTGCTTCTCTCCCTGAGTTTGGGAAAAAGTGACCCGACTTTGTGTCTTATGTCTCGAGTGTGTGTGTGTGTGTGTGTGTGTGAGTGTGAGTGCGTGTGTGTGTGTCTGTGTGTGTGTGTGTGTGTGTGTGTGTGTGTGTGTGTGTGTGTGTGTGTTTATAATCTATGACATCAGTGGATCATTATTTTATGAAGTAAATCAGTCAAATCCTTCATGTCCAAGTGCATGTACGTTTGTCTCTCTTTTATAAAAATCAAATCAATATCATTGCAGTGTATTTCATCAGTCTGACACACATTTGAGGTAAAAGAATATTTATTTTACACTTATTTAACTTAGTTACACAGTACATGGGGTGAATACCATGCACTTTTAGACCAGGCTCAACCAGGGATGGTGGCTCAGCTGGTCCAAAGGGATCCTCTGGTTTGGGTCCAGTGCCAGACAGGCCCGCAAGAAGTCAGTGCACTCTGCAAAAACAAACACAAGACAAGTTTTACAGTGTACACTTCTAGTTGCTCTTCCCACTGTGTTCTTAAGTTCTTAAAGGTTGTACAGAGGATTTTTTAAGGGGAGAAAAAGTACAGCGACAGTGGATGTGCAATGTGGGACACCACCTTAAATCCTCACAGCTCCTCAGTAGAAACATCTCCTCCCGCTTCTTTACTCTAGAATCACGCTTGTTTACAGCCAGAATTTACTGTTGAAGTGTCTAGAAGTAATTTAGTGAACCGATGCATCAGTTTTTAGATCCTTCGTCTGCTTCACTCGCGCAACTGCTGGAAGGAATCTCCAAGAATCACTCAGTTTGGCTTTGCTCCTTTTCCCCTTCTCTCTCTTCAGCGACCTCAATAAACCGACTTTCTTTTTTGAGGTGAACCTGGTCGTGGATTCTCGTCCGCCATCGCGACAAACTTTGTGCGAAATGCGAGGAAGCTACAGTTTGAAAAAGCCTCTAAGAACGCTACATAACCACGTATTCCTGCACGCTGGCAAGTCAGTTACAACTAGGGAGTTTGATTGACAACCTAACAGCCAATAGAAATAAGAG